>NC_143389.1:37843806-38151079 GCF_980474605.1 Leiobunum rupestre
GTATTTTACAATCAAAAACAGTTTCCTACGCATTGCTATAGTATTTTACGTTCAAAAACTGAGTTTCCTACGCATTGCTATAGTATTTTACGTTAAAAAACTGAGTTTTCTGCGCATTGCTATAGTATTTTACGTTAAAAAACTGAGTTGCCTACGCATTGCTATAGTATTTTACGTTCAAAAACTGAGTTTCCTACGCATTGCTATAGTATTTTACGTTCAAAAACTGAGTTGCCTACGCATTGCTATAGTATTTTGCGTTCAAAAACTGAGTTGCCTACGCATTGCTATAGTATTTTACGTTCAAAAACTGAGTTGCCTACGCAATGCTATAGTATTTTACAATCAAAAACAGTTTCCTACGCATTGCTATAGTATTTTACGTTCAAAAACTGAGTTGCCTACGCATTGCTATAGTATTTTGCGTTCAAAAACTGAGTTGCCTACGCATTGCTATAGTATTTTACGTTCAAAAACTGAGTTGCCTACGCAATGCTATAGTATTTTACAATCAAAAACAGTTTCCTACGCATTGCTATAGTATTTTACGTTCAAAAACTGAGTTGCCTACGCATTGCTATAGTATTTTGCGTTCAAAAACTGAGTTGCCTACGCATTGCTATAGTATTTTACGTTCAAAAACTGAGTTGCCTACGCAATGCTATAGTATTTTACAATCAAAAACAGTTTCCTACGCATTGCTATAGTATTTTACGTTCAAAAACTGAGTTTCCTACGCATTGCTATAGTATTTTACGTTAAAAAACTGAGTTTTCTGCGCATTGCTATAGTATTTTACGTTAAAAAACTGAGTTGCCTACGCATTGCTATAGTATTTTACGTTCAAAAACTGAGTTTCCTACGCATTGCTATAGTATTTTACGTTCAAAAACTGAGTTGCCTACGCATTGCTATAGTATTTTGCGTTCAAAAACTGAGTTGCCTACGCATTGCTATAGTATTTTACGTTCAAAAACTGAGTTTTTTACGCATTGCTATAGTATTTTACGTTAAAAAACTGAGTTTCCTACGCATTGCTATAGTATTTGACTTTCAAAAACTGAGTTTACCACGCTTTGTTTCATTCACCACCAGAGTTGTTAGAATTAATCAGTTAAAACACTATTGAAAAGTGCCACGAACATCAAGAGAACGAAATAAAGAAGCACCGGAAAACATTTTCCAGAAAAACAGTCTCAACATTCCAGACAAGTCAACGAAAGGTAACAATTTGTCAAACGGTCATAACGCGAAAGATCATCGCTAAAAATCACCTCGTAAACCAAGCTGTAAAACCTGTAAACGTATTTATCGGAAATATTGATTGTACAGCAAAGGATCCCGAAGAATGATATGAAAACTAATGTTTACCAAAAATACTTCAATGACCCTTCTCAACGGAAATCCAATCAAGTTTGCACATTGAAATAGAAAGCAAGTACCTTGTCGTCAGAAAACAAAGACGACCAAGGATAAGGCTTACTTACATTAGAATCGGAAGTGAGGTATTAAGTAAAACTAATCCGGAAAGGTTACTCTGTGGAACAAGGGGCTAAGTAGACGAAGTTGAAGTTGTCAAAGATGAAATACCACGCGCTCCGCTAATAATTGGAGTAACTTGGCGGATCGAGCACACGTTAAGATTGTGAAGGGACAATACCCAATTTGTTCGAAGAAAGTCCAACGAAACGGACAGCTGCTTGGAAAAAAATTTCAAGTACCGGAACTAAAATCTCAAACTATCAATTTGTGGGTGAAAAACTAAATAGTTATTCCGGCCAATTATGTAGGACTCAGAGAAAAACCAGATCACTTCCAATTTATTTGTGTTGAAGGGTGATATGGAATTACTTCCGGAAAAAACCTATTGTGATCTAAACAAAGAAGGATAGACGTCAACGTTTAAGAATCCGATTTCTTTCTTCAAAGTGGTCAAAAGATGGTACGAGCTGCATCTTGCGAAGCTAACGTACGAAAATATTATATCGATGAAATTCAAAAAAGTATCATACGACATTGATGTCAACATTGATAAATTTGTTCGCTTTTGAATAATTTTTCTCTGTAATTTTCGGCTTAAGAAACGGATTTAAAACTTGGCGCAGGCTTAATAATATTTGCCGTTTTTTTGGTTACTATTTGCCAAATTTTTTATCGAAATTACAGACTTATTTTTCGTTTTAGATTTGCTAATTAAATAATAACTATATTGAGTTGATGCATCCTAGGAGGATGGAAATTCATATTCCTAGATGTATCTGTCTCACTTTCTAAGTGGTTAATATCCATTATAGATCGCAAAGACGTTTCAGCGGTTCTATCGGCTGCCATTTTCCCGTGTTTCTATAAATTTCCACCAGGGGGGGGGCTTCAGCTTCAAGGGTCCCATAATTCCTATCGATCTATCGTCTGAATACCGGCTAAAATCTTCGTAAGCGTTTCGCGGGGGTGGAGCGTTGGAGATCTTAGCCACGGGCATAACAGTCAGGGCCGTGCAGAGGGCCCGGGAGCATTCTTTTTAAGGGCCCGGTACGATAGAGGTCCGGGACGATAGGAGCCCTTCACTAGCACCCTCCCCCTTGAAAATTCCAGTTATAAGGGCTCGCGATGACATAATTTGCCTAGGGTCCCGAAATATCATAGCAGGGCCCTGGTTTTTGTACAACCTGCCTCGGAATACGCTGGCTCAATCTCAATTGTAAATAAAAAGACGGCCGGCGAAAGCCTATGCATAGAGTACAGAGCGCCCAATTTTATCGTCATAAGTTGTGGACGCCCATAGAAGCGCTATATATAAACAGGAGTTATCTCCGACCACTTTTAAAAGGTTTTGCGGTTGTAGCCGAACCATTCGCGAAGAATGGAAATGGTTGAAGTGAGCAAGATAAATCCTTCGCAACACATGCCAGTCATATTGGCAGCGAGACCGTTTAAATTTGAAATAACGCGGTACTTCAAGGTGAAGAAGAAACCAGCCACCTACTCTAGTTGAGAGTACGTACCATTCTGACAAACTAGAAACTCTTGCTGTGGTATGCATTCTGGATGGAAGAATCCAAAGTGTACCTCATTGAATTAGTTTAGTAGTCATGGACTGCAGCTTAGTACGTTCCTTATATACAAAGAAGGTTACATATAGTGATCACACTCTTAAAAAGGTTGGGTTGTTTTCAACACAAAATGTGTTAAAATTTCGCCCAAACCTGAGTCCATATTTACCCAGCCCAAAAATTGGGTTGTTTAGACTCAACCCATTAAAGGCTAAAAATTCAACTGGATTTTGGGTTGTTTAGACTTAACCCATTAAAGGTTAAAAATTCAACTTGATTTTGGGTTGAAAACTACCCCACCTTGGGTTGAAATCTACCCCGCCTTGGGTTGAAATCTACCCTGCCTTGGGTTGAAATCTACCCCGCCTTGGGTTGAAATCTACGCTGCCTGGGGTTGAAATCTGCCCCGCCTGGGGTTGAAATCTACCCCGCCTGGGGTTGAAATCTACCCCGCCTTGGGTTGATAACTACCCCGCCTGGGGTTGAAAACTACCCCGCCTGGGGTTGAAATCTACCCCACCTTGGGTTGAATTTTAATCACGTGATTGGCCGTGCAGCAAGGTAGGTAAATTTTTGACCTGAAAATTTTCGTCTACCTATATAAGACCAAATGAATGTCTCTCTTATAGATATGAATCATTTAAAGGATCCATGGAGATATTATAGCAATCCAATTTAAATGGAGGACACACATGGATTACTATTTCTCAAGGTAATAACCCGCAGGTCTTTGTCATACTAAATTGAACGAAACCAATTTTCTTATATACATCGATTCGTAAAATTGATAACTTGGTAGATTTTTTACGATACGATATATATATAACAAAATTGGTTTCGTTCAAGTTAGTCAGTCAAAGACCCGCTCAAGACTCAAGACAGTTTTTACCTTGATAAATAATAATGATCCATGTAAGTCCTCCATTTAACTTTTACTCCTACAATTTATCCATGAAAAAACCTTCATATCTAAGAAGGTTGTTTAATTTTTACTATACCGGGTGTCTTAATTTGATCAGCCCAGGAATTTTTCTCAAAATCTATGCTTTCTAGAAATTTGAAATATTCAGTATGTACGCTCTCGGGAGAGATCGTTATTTTTTTTGTAAATTTCAGAAATATCATGAAATTTTTCACGACTTTAGAAGTGTTAGGTTTTGAACGCTACGTGGCAGTACCAGCGTGTTTGTTTTTCACGACCAATTATTTCAGTGACGAAATGACCGATTTCCACCAGACCAATTCCATTAAAGGTTTTCGAGTATGCTCTACAACTTGATTATTGAAAATTTTCGTCTACCACGTAGCGTTCAAAAACTAACATTTCTAACACCGTGAAAAATTTCAGGATTTTTCTGAAATTTACAAATAATAACGATTCCCCCCCAGAGAGTACATACTGACAATTTCTATGTCCGTTTCATTGCATTATTTTTATGATTTTTTTTGTATTTTCAACATATTTTTTTAATTATTATAGTAACAAAATATGTACTTTTCAACAAATATGAGAATTGGTAGGAATAAGCTAACCATTGTTAATTTTTTTTTAAACCAAATGAGAGTTGAAAAGTTTCTATATGGATTTCAACTAAAATTTTTAACCTAATTTTGGTTTAATAAAACAACCCATAAAAAATTACCAAAATTTTTAAAAATTAACTAAGGTTGGGTTGTTATTAACCCAAATTGGGGTTGCAGTGAGACAACCCAATTTTTTTACTCTTCATTTTTAAGAGTGCAGAGCTGGTAGAGGGGGTGCATTGTCAAAATATGCACTGACGATGTAGGACAAGTAGGGGCAGTAAAAACATGCCTTAAGGTTTTAGAAAAGCATTATTTCCACAACTCCGTCCATACGTTAGAAGACTTTTAAGAGTGTCTTTTTCTCAATCGTTCTGCAGGGATGAAACCAGAAAAGCAGAACAATGAAACAAGTTATTTTTTATATTTACACTGATTGCTGCTATTGTCGATCACGAGAAAAACGATTTACAAGAACGACGCAAATGGTTGGTAATACCTTTAAAATAATTAACCGGTCAAAAACCCAACATCTGGGTCACGATTTCCAAACTTGATGTAGCACCAGCAAGGACTCGATATCCCATATCTATTGATGGAGAGCTAATTCCCAACGTTTGGGCATCAAGATATTGACCGCGAGAGTACGATCGGTGTTATTTTCTTTTCTTTAGCCAACGGCGCGAGGAACAGTGAATGCCCATTTTCTGGGTTTCCGAGTGTCCAAAATTGCGACCGTGGCATTGAGTGTTCGATATTTCATTTCGATTAAGGTATCATTTTCTTTTCTATCTCGAACGTTACGGATTACAGTCGTAGCCTGCAGCGAGGGAATGTAATCGCCTTTCGAGTGATGTATAATTTTTCCCTATACCGTTGATTTTTTATGGTTGTATATAAAATATTTGGAGATAGATGGAGTAACTCTTTTTAAGACAAGTTAAAGAGCTTAATTTGATAAATTACGAGAAAAAGAATAAGCATCATTATTTAAAAGTTAAAAGAAAACACGAGTAGATTTATTTTCGTAATAAAATGATATGGGGAATTTTATTACGAAAATTTACCCAACTTTATCGAAGAAATAGATATAGGGAAGTGGACGAAACGAAACGTACGAGAAGCTTGGAGGTAGATCTTTTAGGTTGACGAAGCACGGTTTGTGACATCTTGTTAAGTTAATAAGAACCACCAATGGACTACGACGCAAATAATGATAAAACCCGCGAAAAGGTAGAAAAGTCCATAATGAAAAGGGGCAAAAAAAACCTAAACTCTAAGAAATTACTAAGCTTGTGGCACTGTGTTAAAATCGGAAAATTTTATCCTGCGTTGAGTGTGCAAGTTTTCTCCCCACTGGCTTAGGGGTTATCCCCCGATCTCTTCGGTTTCCCCTTCCATAAACACTTGTAGAGGTTAACGGTAATAGTATGTGCAGGGAGCTGTTGGCTCTCGTGGCATGATTGGCTTTTGGTGATAAGTGATCGTCAGCTGCAACACAGTAGCTCGCCAAACTTTAGCGGGGTGCTCGCGCCGAAAAATAATACACTTCGCTTGACGGTCATGATGACATCTATAGAGCAACAAACACCGCATCCCACACAAGGAGAACGCAACACTTCGAAAGTCGTACATTTTTCATTGGTTAGACGCTTTAGCGCCTGCTGCCATCGGAAGGGGAAAATTGGGAAATTGTCTCCCCCCCCCCTCCGCTCGTAAAACGTTCAGTGTAAAGGTTCGTCCAGTGAAATTTGTCCACAACACTGCGTTAGCGTGTTTAAAGGCTAGCTGCGTTCTCCTTGTGTTTGTTGCTCATAGATGCCACAAAGAATGAAAAGGTAGAAAAGTCCATTATGAAAAGGGGGGAAAAAGCTAAAACCTAAACAAATTCAATTACTAGTAGAAATAGGTCTTCGAGCAAAAAATAAATACACGAAACTCTGATCAAATAGATCTTCGAGTCAAAAACGAATTGAAAAGTTTCGAAAATAGCCAGAATTTCCAGCGGTAGACCGGATTCGCCCTATTAGGGGCTCATCAGTACTGGGAATATGGCATGCGACTAACTAAACCGAAAAGATAAGCTAAGCCTTATCATTTAAAATTTCAAACTCTTTGCGTAGCAACGTAAATTGTAAGCGCTAGGACGAGGGGTCGGACATTTAGTCAAAATCCCGTACACTCCCCTCGAAATCCGAAATCACAAAACGAAATCCAAAAAAAAGATTTCGGATTTTATAAAAATCCACTATTTTCCGAAATCCGAAATCACAAAACGAAATCCAAAAAAAAGATTTCGGATTTTATAAAAATCCACTATTTTCCGAAATCCGGAACGAAATCACGAAATCCGGCACGAAATCACGAAATCCGGCGCGAAATCACGAAATCCGGAACAAAATCCAAAAAAAACTTTCGGATTTTGTAAAAATCCACTATTTTACGAAATCACGAAATCCGGCGCAAAATCACGAAATCCTGCTCGAAATCACGAAATCCGGAAAAAAATCCAAAATCACAAAACGAAATCCAAAAAAAGATTTCGGATTTTGTAAAAATCCGGAACGAAATCTCGAAATCAATTTCGAAATCCGTTTAGAAATCTCGAAATCCGAAATCCGTTTAGAAATCTCGAAATCCATTTCGAAATCTTCGAAGTCCGTTTCAAAATTTCGAAATCCGCTTCCAAATTTGGAAATCCATGGGTAGATTTCGAAAGCCATGGGTAGATTTCGAAATCCTGTACAATTTTCCCTGAATGTCCGACCCCTCGAGCTAGGATCGAACTCGGCTCCTCTTGCTGCGAGTCGAAAGTGCTAACCACTCTGCCACCCCACCTACTAAGGATGTGTCAATGAAGGTCAAAAGATATACGATCAATATAATATAAGATAATCAAGATAAGCAAAATATAAAAGATATACAATGTATGGTTAAATGGAACGTTCATTTAGAATCTCAGAGATTTGAGAACAACACCAAAGCCATAAATTCTTAAAGCTCTACGGACGCGATATTTCATCGGTTGAAAATTGTAAAATCGTGTGACTTTTGTTATAGTTCTGGTTCCACAGATTCCAAAAATATTTTTTTTTCTATAATTTATTACGTATACATTTTTAAATAAGCCGGCGAAAATTTCACATTTTGGGGCACTCGGCATTACTAAGCTCCTCCTACTTTTTTTTAATCAACTGCTTACGTCACGTCTCACTCGTGTCAGTCTCAAAGAGAAAACTCCGGGAAGCAGAGGCCCGCCATAACAGCGAGGCGGCGGGGCGGACGCAAAAAATCCAGACGGCGAGCGCGTATAGCGTTACCCGGCTGCAAGCCGGCGCATTCGAAATTCCCGCTAGACATAGTAACAGGACGCGAAAATGGCGCCAAGGCCCGTTCGCGGCGCGATAATTTGAAACGCAAAAAACGTGAATTAATAATTTAAACGCATGAAAATAATAAAATCAACTACAGTACTTACAAGTTAGTAGACGGAATGTTTAGACACTACAAAAACACAAACACAGCAATGGCAGTGCTGAAAAAACTAGAAACTCAGCTCAAAATAATGTAGGAAAAATTTACGACAAACCCAAAAACGCGCCGTTCATTAACCGCAACGATCTTGATAGCTGTCGAATCAGAAACGCTGGGCTACGTTCAGCAGCAGTCAACGGAAAAAAACCCGATGGATTTGATATTTTCCACTGATGAGCTTTTTCGTCATACTGACCGCGTAAGTTGCTGAACGCTTTTATTCAGTCATCGGTGTTTTTTAAATACCGTAGCTTTTATACTAGTTTTACGTCATAAATGACGTCAGTCATCGGAAAAACCGACTCTTCCAGCCGATGACTTAGGTGAGTAACCGATGACTATCTTGACGTCAAAACCGGAAACACGACAAAGCGTACAGTAGGAAACCGATGTCACCGATTAGTAATCGGTGAGTCTGATGAGCTCTGCTGAACGTACCCGCTGTCAACTCTTTACGTCACTTCAACCACGCCGTGACGCCTACCCGGCAAATTCCAAAAGTTGCTTTTCAATCGTAATTTGTACTTTTAATTTTAAATAATTATTTAAATTTATTTCGGTAATAGTTTCTTATGACCTAATACTAATTTAGAAAGTATCAGTTTGATGTTCATTAAATATTGCGTCGGTTACGTCGGTAACACCTTAAAGGGCAACGCAAGTGGTCATGCAGGGGGGTAACTATGTTTTCTTCAACAAGCTGTAAGTAGGTTTTCCAAGGATGATTTTATACAGCGCGAAAGCCTTATTCTCCTTGGTGTAGCCACGTGGCGCAATTTCGCTCTCATTCGCGAATTTTTCGATTTTCTTCGCTGAGTTAGCTCGCAATCAACGAACCCAGGAATTTAGGCCTAGCTTAATTTATTTGTTATGGAGAAAAGAACTGGGTTAGTTTCCGAGAGTTCGACTTTGATATTTTCGATTTAACAATGTTTTGGAATAAAATTATTTGCGAATTGAATATTTTTAATAATGGAAGTTGAAACATTAGGCCTTGGACGCGGTACATCTCTGCCGCTAGCCTCACATTGGATTAAGAAAATTCAACACCACACACACTCCTATATCCCGTCTCCCTTAACAATTTCCCTATCATTGTATACCCCGACATTTGGTGTTATATTTGTAGACCCCTGCTCCACGAACAAGAAGCAATGTTCATACTACAGGTAAGATGGTAAGATAGTCCGACAGAATATTTATCTTTTTTTATTACATTTATTTTGTAGAAGTTTAGGATCCGATTTGTCGGTAAGTACGGAGACTTGACTTTCCTCGGCCATTTTCGCGACTAAAGAATGCATGGATTTTGCGCATTTATACAAAATAAATTCGGCAAATATGGTTCTGCTTTTTTTACAGAGGGAAAGGCTATGGCAGATAGCGCATGTGCAGTCGTTCTTTTTATCTATAAGATAATTTACCCCCCTGCATGGTCACTTGCGTTGCCCTTTAATCTATAGCTAAGGCATTGACAATTTGTTTAGGCTTAAAAGATAGTTTGTATTTTAGTTTGTTCTTCAACTCATAATGTAACGTTTGAAAGTGGAAAAGACCTGGAACTTGTACGAGAATCTGGGAAATAATCTTATTTGAAAAGTAATACGTTTAAGCTGCTTCTTTCGAAATTTATCCAATTCGCCCCGGGTCTGTTTCTTACGACGCATTTTTCTTTGCGCTCCGCTTTTATTTACGAACCTTTCTTGGTCACTTAATTATCTTAGCTTCTCGTCGAGCCCGGGCTAACTAGTTTAAACAAGAGAGAGAGAGAGTAGTAGCTTTTGATCTTCCCTTTGTCCGCTATCCTATTACTAATTTTAGTTTGCTCCGGGGAAACTTTTACTTTGCAGAGTAAGAAATAGACTTATGCGTCGGGTTTAGTGAGATGCAGCCGTTGACTCGGTTGTTATACAGCGAGAAGGAATCGACTCTTAAGGCTGGTTCACACGGGCAGTGTTTTCCTGGTTTTCTCTATTTTCTAGTTTTACCTCCTTTTGCCGTTGTTGTGTACACACGGACAAAATTTGCCGGATTTTACCGCCGCGAGCGTTGCCGGTAAACCATCTAACGGAGGAGCTGCTTTTGACTAGTCAGCGAGCGTTATGCCGTCACGTGATAGACGCAAAAATTCGTAAGCCTACTTTTAATTACTTTCAAAATCGCTCCTTATATCACGTGGCAGCGAAACGCTCGCTTATTGGTCGAACTCAAAGTGCTTAAGAAAATGAAGTAAACATATTTCAACATTTTTTCTCCATTTTCTCGTTTACCGGCAGCGCTGGCGGAGGTAAAATCCTGCAAATTTTGTCGTTGTGCGCAGTCGTTTTCCCATCCGCCTGAACAACGGGAAAACGTGGTAAAACGAGAGAAGAGAGAAAATCAGAAAAACACCGCCCGTGTGAACCAGCCTTCAAACTTGGGCGCAGATACGGGACATCCTTAGCTCGCAAGGCGATAAAAGATTGCCAGGCCATCTGGCGACGGTCTATTCCGGAAAAGGCTACTATAAACACTTGCTCCCCAATTTTCGGAGAGAGGAGAAAGATATTATTTTGAAGCAAAGTATAACGTAAACTTGGAAAGATCGCGTGGAGGGATTTAGCCTGTCGGTTTGTCGTTGCGCTATCGAGATTGAGATCGAAAGCGGCTTACCATCGTTCCCGGACGCCAACGCTACTCCGACTAAAAACCACCCAAATTCTTATTAAAGGGGAACGGTCAAGCTTTAACCAGTTAGATAGACCTATAACCCATTAAAAACTAAAATTTATGGCGAAAACCGCATAAAAAAATATTGATTTGTTAATTTTTAATAAAATAAAGAAATTTCGGGAAATCGAAAAGTGCGCGTCCGCCGCGACACCTGGTGAGAGGTCGGTGAGACAGAAAAACAACGTAAAAGCGCGCGCTGCTGAAGACGCGAAAAATTTGTTTTGCACGCGCGGCGCGTTCCAGTTTTAAGAGACTTAAGCCTAAATTGCGCGATTTTAAAAGTTAGGATAGTTCGCAAATCGCTCATACGGGGTTAGGGGCGCTGGCGGCAGCCCCTAAGATGGCGTCGAAAATTCAAACCCAAACACCGGGCGTTATTTTTCGTTTCAACTTTTTGGGCCAAAAACCATTTTTTTAGGACAAAAAAAGGGTCGTGTTAGTATATTGAACGTCTTGTTAATCTTTTGATACGGAAATAAGGCCATATTTGGAAAAGCTTGGCCGTTCCCCTTTAAATCCCGCCTATTTAAATTCTCCAAACCACGTACTCGATTACGACTTCTTTTAAAGGGTCACACGGGCGTTTGAGAAAATTCGGTCCGGATTTACCACGTGGTAGTAGATACGACCAATCATATACTGGAAACAAGCGCGTGAAACTGGTTAAATTCAAAAGCAAGTGTGCCCCTTTAAAGTAACATTTCTGTTAATTATAATGGTCAACTTAAAAAAATCAGTGTAATGAAAAATAATTTTTATTAATAACCCGCCAAAAAGTGCGCTATTCTATAAACAAAATGTTCTACTATTATAAAAGTTAAAGAAATTAGACCAATGAGAAAGATTTTTTACTACTCGGAAGATGGCACTAGCCAACACTAGGGGGATTTGCCTCTTCTATAGCCGCGCTCACACTAGACACTTTGGAATCGTTTTAAACCGGTTTCGAAAGATCAAATTGAACATTTTCGGTGTCCACTGTATTAATATGCATACGATAACTACCAGTGGCGTAGCCAGAAATTCGTCAAGGGGGGGTGAAACTATGTGAATGTTAAGAGGGGGTCGGGAAGGGGTGGGAATTTAGTACAGTCAAAGGTAGGCCCAAGCGGGGGGGTCTGGACCTGGAAACCCACTCCTTGTCTACGCCACTGATAAATACTTACCAAAATTTTACAAATAGATCTTTCGAAACCGATTCAAAACATTTCGAAAATGTTTAGTGGGAACGTGGCTTATTTATTAACTTCGCTCGAGGCATGCTCATTGTCACCATGGACGAACTACTGAAGGACACTTATCGGGCTTCTTTTCACGCTAACGTTCCGTAGCAGCTCAGATGGTGTTAGTTCGCGATTTTCTCACCAAGGCGCGTTGGCTCTGACTTCCGGGGCAAATAAAATGTCACGTGACGCGGGAATTTCCACGTGCCTTCGTTTTCGAGCATTTTGAATTTTAGTAGCGGTTTCCTCTTTTCAATAATTCCACACCTTCGTTGGTGACGTAAAGCTCACGTGACGTGCGCCTGAAAACGTACTTAGACAGGTGACATCCCTTCCTTCTTAAACGGGCGGGGAAAAAATGCTTCGAAACACCAGTTATACTTTGCCGGTAGTGTTGTATAGAAGGCTACCCACTGAGCATGCGTTGCCAGCCGTCATTAAATAAAATCGGGAAAGTCCCTTACAAGGAGACATCCCGAAGTGTAACCCACCGATTTTGTTCAAACTCGGGGGATTGGTAGACCTTCGTGTATCATGAAAAATCCTAAAGGGAATTTATTCAATGGGCAACCGTTTTGCCATGGCAACGAAAAAGGTTTTTGACAACACAAAATATTAAATTTTCCCATTGAAAATAACATGGGATTTTGACCTCAAATTGATCAAAAGTTGATCAGTTTTGATGTTTTTTTGTCAATTTTTATCAATTTTTTATATTTTTGGCATTTTCGAATTTTTGAAATTTGTTCAAATTTTTCACAGGGTGGGGGCTAGGAATCGATCAGAATCCCATGTTATTTTCAATTGGAAAATTTAAATTTTTGTTGTCAAAAACATTTTTCGTTGCTATGGCAAAACGGTTGCCCATTGAATAAATTCCCTTTAGGATTTTTCATGATACATGAAGGTCTACCAATCCCCCGAGTTTGAACCAAATCGGTGGGTTACACCTTGGGATATCTCCTTGTTAGTGTTGTGTAGAGTCATCTTCAAAAATCTTCCTCATTGGTCTAATTTCTTTAACTTTTATAAAAGTAAAACATTTTGTTTATAGAATAGCGCATTTTTTGACGGGTTATTTTTATATCTGACTTTTTACTGCCAAGTTTTATTGGTTTATTCGAAATTCAGTAGCTTTCTACTCGCTTTATGCTCCGTTTTATTCTTAAATGCTCCCTTTAATTCAAACCAGCGCAGTTGGGCGATTCATTTGTTTGGTTTACATCGACGGCTCTGAATGATCGAAATGTTAAGAATATAAGTTTTGTTGTGTATACGCGTGCAGGGTTGTACTGTAATTTTGGGTTTTAGCGATGCTTAAAGGGTGAAACTGAGCTCTTCAGCCTGTGAAGAGGGGGCGATACTGTGCAGGGAGGGAGCAGTTTGAGACGCTCTTGATTGATGGAGTTTGCCGTCCTCCCAGATCTTTCGCTGGCTTGCCAAATCCAAATAAACACTTTCACCTCCTTTCCAAACATGACTAAGCGTCTTTTGATGGCCTCTTGCCCACTCTTTTTCCTTCTATTATTCGAGCACGTCTATTTACACCTTACTTTTATTGATTATGAGTTGATAACCAATTTCTAGATTAAATTCTGCTGGAAAATGTATTGATACAACAATACACCGTTCATATAAGTGTCATAGCTGTTTCTAAAGCTACGGTCACACTAGAGCTCAAAACCCAGTTTAGGTCAGTTTGAATGCCACTTTTGACCGCCGACGGTAATTCTTAGCTCACACGTGTGAAATCGCTTCACCCCAGTTCGCTTATAGCCAAGGCTTAACGTCATTTCAAATAACGACCAAAAAGTTTGAAAATACTAAAATGTATCCCAAAACAATTAGTTAATCATGTTTACTATACATACTGTTATATTATTTGACATTATTTAGAATTTTATCCTCATTATTTTTTTAAATATGTGCAATTTTACTTCCGCGTTTTACTTTGTTTTGAAAGCGATTCTAAGAGAACCGACTTGGACGAGTTGCTCCCCGAACCAACACGAAGCGATTTCTCACGCTGAGTTTGAAAACTAGTTATCTAAAACGAAGCGATTTTAGGGGTAAGTTTGAACCTGGCTTATGTCGACGGGTTTTGACAACGATTCAATTAACTTTCAGATGCTCTTTATACGTAAGTCTCTTAAATAGTTGCTCGGGGGATTAGTGCAATTTTTGAGATTTTGTCACCTTTTATCTCACTAGGTTGCTATGGTTTATTGCCACTAGAAAATGACTCGGTTTTGTGGAAAAATCCTCTTACAGTTAGTCAAGTCTAATTGAATAGCAGGTTTGAGCCGATTATCGCCAATTTTGTATAGTGCTGCTCTAGTCGGCGTAACATTTAATAGTGGCTTACATGGACCAAAAGGTTGGTTTTCTAGTTTTCTAATATTCTGCTTTCTGTATTGTTGTCAAAGTAGAGATAAAAGGTTAAAAACAGAAAATATATACAACCGGAAATAGAGACTCTCTGAAATATTATTTGGTAATCCGCTTAGCTACAATGTATCCCGCGTAATATTTGAAAATCTCAGCCTTTATTTATAGGTCAATGTTAAGTACTATAAACGTTATAATTGGGATGTCTACGGGATAAAAATAGAGCTCTCGTCGAAGAAGGGTTTTGTGTTTGTTTAGAATAGCTTACGCTTTCGTATCAGAGTCGAAAAGGGCGCGTCGAGTTATTTTTATGAAAAGGAAAATAAAAATCCCAGATTTCTTGTCGGGTCCCTTCCGCGTCTTCCAACCTTCATTAGCGGCAAAGCCCCATCCATCCCCATCAAGACAAATCTCGCACTCGGCGCTGAATGACGCGATCTCATCCTCGGATGAGTTCGTAACGGGGGGTATCACCGAAAGAAGCTGAGAGAGAAAAGTACACCATCAAGGAGAAAATCCTGCCTGCGCACCACCATACCAATAAGTTCTTTAATTCCTCACTTCTTTTATTTTCCTTTCAATGGACAAAAGTATATAGAAAAGATCCGAGACGGAGAAAAAACGACTGTATAAAATAATGAGGAATGTGTATGAAAGCGCCGAGTCTCTGCGCAAAAATCATCTCGAATTAAGTCAACCGGAAAAATGAGGAACCTATTGGAAAACGTATTAGAATGAATACTTCGCTTTTGCGTAAAAATAAAACTTCGCATTTTTGTAGAATTTTCTCGTATTGATTGGTCGTGGACGCTGCCTTTTTGGCCTTTAGTCGAGATTTCGTGTTTACTCGCATTTTTTTCCCTATTATTTTGAATATATTTCCAAATTAACTTCGCGGTCGATACGCGTACTTTGAATTTTTCTTGGGCTTTGATTATTTTATCTGCGCTTTTTAACGGGAAAATATTTGGTACTTGGTGTATCGATTCATTCAATCCTACAAAGGGAGTGATTTTAAAAACTATAAAGGTATAGTCTAGATATTTTCAGGATATAATAACAATTATAATAACAGGAATTTATTTATCATGTTCCAACAAAATAAAACATTTTATTCCGAGTGTTCGTGCAAAAGACGATTCATAATATCATAAAGGTTTTTCCCCGAGTTCTTCGGTTTCCCCTTCCATAAAAACTTGTCGAGGTTAACGGTAATGGTTAGTGTAGGGAGCTGTTGGCTCGCGTGGCAGGCAGGGCTTGCCACCACCCTCCTACGCATTGTAACCCGGCCACCTGAATTAAAGGCTTCAAAAGTCGCTTGATGACTTAGGCCTAAGGTTGTGCCTTGGGTATTAGCCTAGCTGATTAGCTGATTATAAAGTTTAGTTTACTCCAAAGTGGTTTGTAATTTTTACTTTTTCACTTAGTTTAAAGTTTTGTCCACCAAGTGGTGTAACTTGGCTAATGCATCCAGTGTGGTGCATCGAGGGCGAGGCCCACGTTAATTATAGGGCCCACAAACTCAGCCGTCCGTGGAATAAGTATGAAATGACCCATTTTCACATTTTTCAATGGGCCCAATCTTTCTAGCTACGCCACTGCTCCCACTACAAACCAACAGTCATTCCTACGGTACGTGTATTATAATAAGGTCGTTTACCTCTTCCATTCCCAGAAGAAATATTAAACACTTCGTTCGTTAAACTTATTCATACGCTATTATTTAATAGAAATTGTCACTAAAGGCAGCCCTTTTAAGACCTTATTCCAAAGACAACGTAAGAATTAAACTATATAATTAACGGACTTCTTTCTTTTACCCGCCGTTTAATCTATTTTAGATTTAATTATCATATTCGTAGTTTTGGCGCGCGCTATACTCTACATCCAATACACAATTTACATATTCCGGCTTCTACACATCGGGATCCGTAATTAAAGTCGCTCGCAGAAGGGGCCCAATTTTAAATCCTTTCCCTTTTAATTACATATTCTAAGCGGCCCGCGAGATCCGGGTTTGGAACTTTTGTTTATACCGAGATGAATGAGGATCTTCTGGAGGCGAGCTATGATTTCGACCTACTTTCTAGACGCTAGTGACGGCGGATTATATTGTCAACCATAATAATATATTGTAACAATTTTGGCTCTTTTAACCCGCTTTCCTCCGGAATGACAACGATGAGAGTTTCAGCCTTGAACTTCTGATTTATGCCGTATTTTGATATTCATATCTATTTATATCGAGGCCGCGCCAACTTGAACTGTCTGACTAAATTCAATGTAGCATCCGATGAACTCTATTTTTGCTCTACAAGTCTTATGGGTTTTTATTTAAAAAAAAAAACAAGGAAATCCAGGCGATCGGGTATATGGGAAACGTTGGGAACTATTAGATAGATTACCGAAACCTTTTAGGAAGTAAACGAGCCGTGCCCAAGTCTCGGGGCATTTAGACTCGAGCCCGCCATACGCGGTGATACTTCACGGGAGTATGACTATAGTATAGTTCCAACTGAGTCTATTTCCACGGTCGAGAAGCGAACTATCGGACGTGACCAACGTTACCCGAGATTCATTGTCGATTGAGGCTTCGTGGGAATAAGCAATCCAAGAAGTCACGTATATAGCCGAAGAGAGAGAAAGGGGGCTTTTCCGCGATGCATTTCGCCATTTTAGGCAACTTCGCTCGTAAACTAAACCGAAAGTATAAAGTTCAAGAGTCAAGGGTTATAGTGCGGGCTAACCTCACTTAGGTCAACTGGATTTCCGGATGTTTTTAGGCGCTGCAACTTTTATTATTATAAGATTGATATCAGAAGAAACACATCATTCAAAACTTACCATTCATTTTAATTGTGCCCTTAACTTTCGATTTGTTCAATTAAAAGCCACCATTAAAAGGGTATTTAAAGGGGAACGGCCAAGCTTTTCCAAATATGGCCTTATTTCCGTATCAAAAGATTAACAAGACGTTCAATATACTAACACGTACCTTTTTTTGTCTTGAAAAAATAGCTTTTGGCCCAAAAGGTTGTAACGAAAAATAACGCCGGGTGTTTGCGTTTGAATTTTCGCCGCCATCTTAGGGGCTGCCGCCAGCGCCCTTAACCCCGTAGGAGCGATTTGCGAACTATCCTAACTTTTAAAATCGCGCAATTTAGGCTTAAGTCTCTTATAACTTTAATGCGCCGCGCGTGCAAAACAAATTTTTCGCGTCTTCAGCAGCGCGCGCTTTTACGTTGTTTTTCTGTCTCACCGACTTCTCACCAGGTGTCGCGGCGGACGCGCGCTTTTAGATTTCCAGACATTTCTTTATTTTATTAAAAATTAGCCACTCAATATTTTTTGATGCGGTTTTCGCCATAAATTTTAGTTTTTAATGGGCTATAGGGCTATCTAACTGGTTAAAGCTTGACCGTTCCCCTTTAATTTCGCAATATGTATGCAAAATCGATGTTTACTTTTCAAAAGGGGCTGTTAAACTATATCAGCGTTGACGTCATATCATGCAGTGGCTAGATGATGTTGGTTATTTATTAAGGAAATTGATGACAAGGCTTGTCTGATTTGAATAAATTTAAATAGTCAATTTAAAATCATTGATTTAAATCACGTATTATATTTAAATGTATTTTACAAAAGTAGGCTCTCCAGCAATGTCTATTTCGAGGAAATAACTAACTTAAATTTAAATAAAATTAATTTAAATTATAGTTTTCGTTACTACTGCACTCGCATTATTAAATTATCAAAATAAAGAGGCATAAAACATTAAAAAACCATAATATCAAAAAATCAATTAAAAAAATCTGATTTAATTCAAATAAATAGTTTTTCAGATTTAAAGCAAAATCAAAAAAGTCAACAACCCTGTTGAGTGACGTCATGTCTGACAGGTGGTTGGGTTCCGCAACGTTTTGTACGTATATCAATGAACATTTCCTTGTGGTATTGTTATTAAAATATTTTTTTCTCTTAATTATAAAATAATAGATTAAATAATCGTAATTTATGTCTTAAATTCGAAATTGAAAATTAGTCTATTAACAGTTATTTAATTTTTATTAAGTTTAGTAACCGAAATATGAGATTAGGGTATCCACCATAACGTCACTTTAATGCTCAATTTCAAGAATAATCTAATAGCATTTATTCCAAATGTCTACTATAATCTACTATATTCTGACCTAGTTTGTAATGGAAGATATTATACGCGCGCCGTTGGGAGTAATACTGCCATAAAACATTTAATAGCCTGTAGTTGTAAGCCGTTCCATTATCGTTTTCTCTTAAACAGCTAGATTCCGTAAAACAATGCCATTTAAATTTAATACCACCATATAATATTTTCCAATTCTATAAACGACTTCAATTCAAAACAACTTCGCTTTAAAAAAAATATCCTATAATTCTTTTCAATACACTCCGAATTTCTAAAACCTATACATGCACTATTATACCCCGAGATAATTTAAGGTGTTTTACCCGCGATACGCCGATACTCTTAAGCCTGGTTTTCACTGGGCTAAAATACAGCGGAATTGGCTTTCCGCGCCGTTTGCGGAAAAATATTTTCCGCAAAATTTTACGGAAAGCTCGCGATATTCCGCGAACAAGCGCGGAATGGAAGTTCTATTTTTCCGAATTTTTAAAAAGCAACGCAATGTGCTAACCAATCAGTGAAGATCGTGCGTTGACGTCACTTGCTCACTACTCTCGGTTTGATTCAATTTGTTAGGCTTAAAAAGCGACGCGTTTATTTTATAAACATTGTTATTGTAATCAAAGATAATTTAAACTCGTACCCTAGATTCGAAATCACTCTCTCGCGCGTTGCCGATATCGTTTACCCACTTCCCGCCGGAACTCAGAAAAAATTCGCTCCATGGTTTGCGCCTTACCGCAACCACAGCCAACTTCGATCACGCGCTGCCACGCTATATAGCGCGGCAGCGCATGATCGAAGTTGGCCGTGCCGCAACCGATGGAGCCCGATTTTTCTGAGGTCACGTGCCGGAAAATGGTAAACGCTTCATAACAAAACCGTCAATGGGAAAGCTCTCAGTATTCGAATCTAGGGTACGAGTTTAAATTATCTTTGTTGTAATTTAGTCAGTTTGTCACGATGACTTCTAAACAAAAAAGAATGAATGACGAAGAGGTTCGCGCTTATCCTTTTTTATATGACAAAGCAAATAGATGTTTTAAAAACCATGAAATGAAAGAAAATCGGTAGACTGCTATTGGAGCTATCTATGGCGTCCATTTTAATTCGGTGAGTCAGTAAAGATACAATCTTCAGCGCATGCGCTATCGAAACCGCCAAATTACAAACCGCTTGAAAAAATCCCCAGTGAAATCCAGTTGCGGAAAAGCCTAGGAAAATCCGCCGGAAATATATTTGCGTAAAACAGTTTCCGCCGTTTTTTAGCCCAGTGAAAACCGGGCTTAAGGCCTGGAGGTAACCCATTTTTCGTCTAGTACATTTTCCACTAGCCGCTTAAAACGTGAAGTTACGCGTTTAGGAACATCATTTTATTTTTCGACCGTAAATCTCACAGTAGACTTTGTTCTAAAATTTGCATTTTAGGAAAAGCGGTCGTGTTAGAAGGTTCTGTCAGGTTTGAGATACAGTTTAGTTTTTGATTTTAACAACGAATTGACGTTTGGAATGAACTATAGTTTTTTATTTCATCCTAGGGAAAGGCTTAACTGCTCTATGGCGGCTGTATGTGGAAAGTTAAAAAGTACCTTGGCCAGTAGATTTATTTTCGTCATCACCTTTTAAAGGTGGAAATCGAAGGAGATGTATATACGCGGTGTAAGAACAAATTTGAAAAGATCGCTCCGTAGTCGAGTCGCCAGTGAAGGGGACACGCATTGTTGGTCGGCGTTGATTTTTACCAAAAGAGAACGGTAGTGGAAGAGGTGGGCAGAATGAAATTGATGACTCCGAGTCGAAGATTGAGCGTGTGAGTCCGATAAGACTCGCTCTTGGAGTCGCGGCCATAGAATTCCTGGCGGGGTTATTTCGAGACATTTATGTAGTTAGCCATGAAAAGTATAAGACGCGTATACCGCCATGAAGCTGTGTTCTTTTCTTGAGATCGATACTCGTATTATTAAGTTGGTTGTGGCCGGGGTCCGTTTTTCTTATTATAGAATGTAGGCCGAAAGAAATAAGTGTATTGTCGGATCGTGACGTCGAATAGATAATCCATCTCTCCCAGTGTAACATTCGGGATTAGGCCAATATCATTTAATAGAGGTATTAAGTAAAGCTTACCGAAAAGTTTGGAATGCTTTGACAGCGCTGCCACGTTGACTTGTCGAAACGTCGGCTACTTAACTACCTTAGTATTGATGGATTACCATTTTTTTTGCTTTGTATATGTGAGGGTTCTTTTTACGTATAAGAGTGAGTACGTCGGAGATAAGTCATATTAGCATATGTAACATAATTGCTCATAAGTATGCCACTGTACCTTTATTCCATTCAAAAATCTTCACTAACGGTTTGTTTCACCACGAATCAGTAAAAAGGTGGACTACGTTAGATTTTAACCTTTTTATTAATCCTAGTAATTTTGGGAGTCACACTATTGGCTAGTATCATATTTATTTAAGCCAATGGAAAACCTCTAAATTGAGAAGGAATTTTTTGCGTCGGAATTTTAGTCAGCCCAATGTAGCTTTATTGAAATTTATAAACTCGCTCGGTTTGTGCGGATGAAGTTAGATTATGAGTAATTTAGAAAAATAAAAGGTTGGGAAAATGACCAATAAGTGATCGCTTTCCGAAAATGGAACAAGTCGTCGAAGTGGGATATTCCACCAGCGTTATTAAAACCCATATCAAGCCTAGAAGAGTTAAGCCTAGGCTCAAAAGAATCTGCACAGACTCCAACCTTGTAGATGCGCCAGAAAAGCTCAACCTGAATTTCTACTATTTTTTTCCCATAAACCTGCTTCTTTTATTTGAAAAGGCAAATTTATTTTAGAACGTGAGTCTCCGATAAATTCATTAATTTGCAAATTAATTACATTAACAGAACTTGACACTATATTGTAGTTCATTTTAGCTCCTAAGCCTTGGTTGTTCAAACCGGTTTGTTTACTAAAATAATGGCCGTCGGTTTATCAGACGTAGAGCTAATTATACGACGGCATTATCGGCATTTGAGATTCGATGACGTCAAATATGACATAAAATATGACGTCAAATATTACGTAGGGTACGGATGACGCAATATCTGTGAAACAAACCGTTAGTGAAGAAATAGAGCTAGTGGCATACTTATGAGTAATTATGTTACATATGATATTAGTGGATAGTCTTATAAATATACGGCTTAGCTTACGAGATTTCAACCTAATGCCACTTTCGATATTAATTAATGCTTAATTTAATGCTTAAAATCTTCCCATTTCAAAATATAAATAAAAAAATATTAGTGTAAATATCAAAAACAGAGGCGTACGAAAATCACTATTATACGTAAATCAATTTAGAGTTGTTAATTTTCCAGAAAAATAAAAAATTGAAAGGTCTAATAACAGTAAACAAACTACAAAACATTAATAGTGTTACAATGTTAATCAGTTTAAATTACAGGTTTATTTTTACTTTTAGATTCGAAAAAATGAGGCGAAAATTCCACTTTATTTAAATTTGCAAACAATATTAGACTAATTATGGAATTAAAACCTTTTTTTATTTTTTTCGGAATAATACGGAAGATTTCCGGAAAAAAAGCATCGGTCATTTTCCGGAAAATTTTCCGACTTACAACTCTAGATCAATTTAATTGTAGTTTTTTCATAAATGAATTTTTCATTACGAAAATAACTATTTGAATTACGTCAATAGACTAGAGAGGTAACTTTTACATTACAAATATAAAGCCCAGTTCACACTATACAATTAGTTGGGCCACTTAATTGAAACCAACTAATTGTGTGAACAGAAAAATTGTAACCATTGTTCCAACTTTTTCTGTTCACACTGTACAATTTTCTTGCTTACAATTAGTTGGTGTCAATTAAGTGGCCCAATTAATTGTATAGTGTGAACTGGGCTTAAATGCATATTTTGAAAAATTAGGTCAAGGATATAACTAAATACAAACCCTTTTGTTTCAAAGTATCCGTATATCTCATTACCCTATTCTAGCATCTGATAATATCCCCTCCCTCCTCGCGTTTTTCAATTCAATCAATCTTTTCTTGACTTCGTAAGGCGCTGTTTGCGGGGAAGACGTCGCCCCCTCACCCGCTGTCGATTTAAATACAATTTAGTCATTTTAGCGAAGTGGCTGTGCGGTACACTTTTTCATTTCGGCTTTCATTATTTGTAACGATTTTACGAAACGCGACGTGAGGCTTTTTGATAAAAGAAGATTCTAAATTTACACCTTCTTTTTAAATATATACGGAAATATTCACCGATGAACATTTATTTAGTCGCGATAGGTCATTAAGCACGTTCTAGATATTAAGGCCACTTGAACGAGCCTTTTTCGCATTATCTCGCTGAATACCATTTTTAAACCCAAAAACTTGATACAGAAACAAAAATTGTTTTTACACTTTTTTTGCTGTTTCGTAAGCTTAATATTTAAGCGTGAAACGTCTCGAATAACTATGAAACCTTTACCCAAGACTCGTAACGATAATGCTCTTGATATTTATATTCCTAGTATTTCATACTTATGGAGATCATATGATACACTTCTGATTTTACGTATAACTATTAACTTTCTTTATTAAGTTCACTGTATTTTAAGACAATCTTTTGTTTCCTGTTCGAGCCAATTTTACGTGATTGATACCGATATTCTATTTCCGTATTTGTTGAATATATAAACATTACTTATAGTAATATTTAACATAGACTGTCTTAAACCATAAATTTTCTTAACACCAAATTTCGCGTTAATTTATAGTATGTAAATTGTTAAATTAAAATTAAATAGAACGCTTATACATTTCAATTAAATAAGTAATTTTTAGACAAAAACTATATTTTTCGCTTAATACAGGGTTGCCACACGTCAGGGAAAAGTCAGGAAATTTAAAAATTGCCTTCAAAAGTCAGGGAATTTTAACAATTTGTAAAAATTCAAGGGAAAAGGTAATTTTACTCTAGATCTATGACAAATTCTATGATTATCATTTATTTCCTAGAAAGTTTGGCTAACTTTTTCAACCTCGCAATAACCTTTATACTGAAATATAAGCACATTTAAATTTATTAACATAAAATAAAAAATGAAAAATTTGCCATTAAAAATTCAGGGAAAATCTCTTAAAATGATCAGGGAATTTGAATCTCAAAGTTTTGTGGCAACCCTGTAATATTATACCAAAATGTCTTTTCCTACAGAGAGCTACCTATAATTTATTTAATTCGGGACATGGTCATAAATTAAATATTAAAATGTTAGAGAATCCGCGTTAACTTTATTCCGCCATATAATAAGTTTATTTTCTGTATTCTTATAGAAGCGACGTGTTTTCGACTGTATATTAGGTTTTTCCTCGCTTATTCTCGGGCATAAATAGAATATGATATTATTTCGTTTAAGTTCGCGTCCAAGGAAGAGTTAAGCTGCATAAAACATGTTTTCGAACTCTACGCGGATTCGGCCACAGAACGCCAGAGAGAGAGAGAGAGCTCCGGAGAGGAGAAAAAAAAGCAGCTTTTTACCGAGTTATTTGGACGATATTTTTTCCCTGATAAAGTTAAGTTTCGGGATGCTGCGCGTGTCAAGTGGAAAGTAGAAAGTATTCCCAGTTTGGCCTAAGCAGCCCGTACCAGTTCCGTAAGTTTGTACGTGATATCGAGTGATCGCGGGGCAGAGGGAGAGATCACGTGGTCCGCCGAAACCGTCATCGGGAGAGCGACGGGGTTTGTGGAAAAGGCGGGAGTTTCCAGTGATAGGCAAAGTAGTCTCGGCCGAGTTTCCGAAGAGAGCTTCCAAAATTCATCTCTTCTCTCCGATCACATACAAACACTCTTCACTCACTCAAGAATGCGTCCGTGGGCGAAAGCGTGGTCAATTTCTTACGCCGTTCCTATCCCCTCCTCTCAGTCTTCTTCCCCTTCCCGTAGCGGACGAATTTATCGTTTTAATTCGTTATTAACCATTGGATATGACGCGCGCGTCGCGTTTGTGTGAAATCGCGTTACGTAATGTTACGTTGCGTTGTAGGTAGTTGTCGGAGTTTAATAAACGCGTCACTTCGAGCGTTTCAGCGGCGTATCGACAATTTCCGCGCGGGTTTGTTTGATTTAGAAATAATTCCTAAAAACGCGTGGTCGTCGATGGTTATTTAACGTTAACGTTTGATTGCACCGTGTGGTTCTATTTGGAAATTGAGTCTGCCTTTAACAGGTGACGTTTTATATGATATGTGATTCGGGTGTCGGATTTCTCGAGTGGGTTCCTTTCCCGTAGTTTGAAAGGTCCACGATCAACGATAGAAGCGAGCATGTTCCAACTGCAAACGGAAGAAGGTCGCAACTTTTTCACTTTCGGCGCGGATGAGTCGTACGATTCGGATTTCACGCCACCCGAATATCGCAAAGCCGCGACCAACAAGAGCGGCAAGCGAGTGTGCGTGGAAGGACCGGTCAGCGTCGTGGAACTGGGGGATTTGGGCGACAGACGCGGCAAGGGTTTGACCAGCCGGGCTAGGAGTTTGGCCCGTGACCCGTACGGCCACAACGCGGCCACTTGCAAGCGTCTGCAACAACCGCGTATGAGTTTGCTCGGCAAACCGTTGAATTACAAACCCAGACCACGTGATCCCAAATACCGGAAGCGACAAATGACAGTTTACAACTTCCTGGAGCGACCTAGAGGATTACGCAGCTTGGGTTATCACCTTTCCCTGTAAGTCAAATGAGAGCTTTTTTGTTTAAACGCCGGGGGGGATGCGACGATTTCACTTTCCACCGTTATTGCGCAAAAGTGTAGACGCGCACACCGACCGTACCAATCCACGCAGACCCTCCATAAACACCAGTTAATCCGTAAAGGTTAGGCTTATATTTTCGATTAACGCTCCGACAGTAACTCGGCGCGAATTCGAAGAACGCCTGTTTACCGCTAGCGCTACTGACCTATTATTTGTAGATCGAACCTGTGTATCTAAAGCCAGGCGCCCACTGCTCTTCGTAACGTCTCCGTCCTACCTTCCACAAGTCTTTGCTTCGTAACGGAGACAATGCCTTGTGGAAGGCAGGACGGATACGAAACGGAGAGCCAGTGGGCGCCTAGCCTTAATAACGACGCTAAAGGTAGGCTGATCTAATCTATAGCCTACGTAAAATTTCAAATTTAGGAAGTTACATTAAAAGTAATTTTTACGATAGCCAAAATGCTATTGGTAAAGTTTCGGTGTATCTGGGACGTTTGGTGCAACGTTTTTCACTACTGCTCGGTTGTAAGAGTAATCGGTGTAAATAGAAATTGGTCCGAATTGTAGTCAGCTATACAAATTCCTCTGCTTCTTCAAATTGGATTGGATTATGCAACAAAATAGGACTTTCACAAATTATACGTGACAGCATTTAGGCCCCACACTTTGAAATCATCTTAGAAAATATCTTTACTCTAATTCAAATTCAAATTTATTAGCAGTATAAATGTTCTTGTGATAAACTAATTTCCCTAGAGAAGCGAATAATTTCCGACTAGTAGCTTAAAGAAAATCAATATTTAAGGTTAGTTTGTGTTTCTTCGTTTAAAAAATTATTTATTAAATGAAAAGATAATAATTTTATAAACAGCTACAGGGGCTTCAAAATTTGTATCGTTACTCCTGACATCTAGATAGTGTACCTCTACGTGTAAAACGCGATTAATTAAATATACAAAAGCCCTAAAGGTATCTTCAAATAATATAAATCGATACGTATCTGAAACTTACGCGTGTTAAGAATAATTTTTTTTCCCGACAGATAAAGCACGCAAATTTTTTGTCGGTGCACTGTATTGATTACCAAAAAATTGATTTATGGCTTACGATATAAACCTTTAGTTGTTTACAATACGCGCTAGACAAAAGTTTTTATATTCTTTTCGTAATTATGTAAATTTTGGTTTAGTATCCTTTGTCCAATAACCGCAGTTACATTTTTGGCACGTTTCTAATACCGTATATAGGCGCTTCGTTTTTATTTCACTTTCATTTTGTATTTTCTTAGCACGTCTAAGAAATTTCGTGTATTTTTTATCGTATGATGAAAAGATCTTTGAAAGTGTTAGCGTAATAAAATTGGCAACGCGAACTTTATAAGGAATATCTTTCTCTAGGAATGTAATGTATGCGAACCGCCTTTTTAATATATTCGAAAAAGTGTGATAATATTGACTTAAAAGCGTCAACGTAACTTTGTTAAGGTTTGGCCAGAAGTTTATAGTATATGTCTTACGAGATAAGTAACCATCTAGGCCATAAAAATTAAAGCTTAAACCAGTTAGATAGCCCTATAGCCCATTAAAAACTAAAATTTATGGCGAAAACCGCATCAAAAATATTGAGTGGTTAATTTTTAATAAAATAAAGAAATTTCGGGAAATCGAAAAGCGCGCGTCCGCCGCGTCACCTGGTGAGAAGTCGGTGAGACGGAAAAACAAAGTAAAAGCGCGCGCTGCTGAAGATGCGAAAAATATGTTTTTCACGCGCGGCGCGTTCCAGTTATAAGAGACCTAAGCCTAAATTGTGCGATTTTAAAAGTTAGGATAGTTCGCAAATCGCTCATACGGGGTTAGGGGCGCTGGCGGCCAGTGGCGGCTTAAGGCTGGGTTCCCGGGGCGGCGGCAGTGTTTTGTGACACCCCCCAGGACCGTGCAGAAGTTTTCGCGGGTCCGTCTTCTTCAAGTTTAATTGTTCTGATTTGCACCCCCCCCCCTCGAGCTTCTCCGATGGCACCCCCTGCTGCCCTGGTACCCGCCCCCCCCGCCCCCTTAGGCCGCCACTGCTGGCGGCAGCCCCGAAGATGGCGGCGAAAATTCAAACCCAAACACCCGGCGTTATTTTTCGTTTCAACTTTTTGGGCCAAAAGCAATTTTTTCAAGACAAAAAAAGGTACATGTTAGTATATTGAACGTCTTGTTAATATTTTGATACGGAAATAAGGCCATATTTGGAAACATTTTATCTTCCCAGGCTCGACGTGATTTTCCAGCCAGACAGCGGATTGGCACACAAAATTTTCCTTAGCATGAAAAATGTTAAAATGGTACTTTAAATAAAAGATCATTCATAGCCGATTGCTGCTACTGGACATATAACTGGTTTGCCTATGGTTTCTTTTTATACTGCCAAAGCTGCGAATTTTCTACGCACAGATCTGGCAGCATTTTTCAAAAGGGGGCAAGACAGTCAGAGAGGGGTTTATATAACCACCTATTACACTGAATATGTACTAGCTAATAAATCATTTTAATTCTGCAATAGTTTTAGAATCTCACTTTATGATCAAATTCACCACGATTTATGTTTAAAATCAGAGGTTCGTGTTTCGAGCGAATAAAACTATTTAGCAGATTGAATACTTCTCCCGTAAGAGAGATCTTATACACTTTTGGTATTAGTTATTTTGCTTCTGCGAGATGCGCTTATGTATAAAGTTCCAATTTTCATTTTTGATTACGAATGTTTTGGAACCTTTAAATGGTCTTTGTCATTAGGGAATTTATTTACCAGTCGTCTGAACGCGGGCTAATAGAGTAGTATTGCTCTGTAGCTTTGGACTATGGCCGCCATTTTGAGGGCAGTTTTTATCTATAGGAAAAAGCATGGGTGACGTCGACATACGTCACGCCGATATTACTCTATAGAATTCTTCCACATTGGCTTTTCTGTGACTTTAATAGAAACTTGTAGAAAGCCTTGTGGGAAATTACACGTTTACTTTAAGACGCGTGGAACTTAATATCTATTACGCGATATTCTCGAGGTATTACTAATTAGCTACTGCCACCTACGAGCAACAAACAGAACACCCCACACAAGGAGGACGCAACCCGTCAAATGTCGTGGATTTTCTTGTGTACATTTTTCATTGGCTAGACTCTTTAGCGCCTGCTGCCGTCGGACGGGGAAAATTCGGAAATTGTCTCCCCCCCCCCCGCCCGTAAAACGTTTATCGTAAAGGCTCGTGACGCTCGTCCAATTAAATTCGTACACAACCCTTCGTTTTGAGTTCGGGAATGGTCGGGAATGAAATTTTCAATTTGCTCGCTATACTTTGAATGGGAATTTCAGTAATGCGCGGGAATGGTAAAACTATGGTAAATTTAAAGGGAATGGTTGGAAAATAAATATTTGAAGGGAAATGAAAGTTGTATTTTTACGCTATTACTGCATTTCTACTTTGGATAATTTTAATTGATTTTGTTGACTTTTGCATTTAATTCTTTTTCCTGAAATTTGTAAGCAATTATTGTTTATAGAACAATGTTTTAACAGAATATTAACAATACTTAAGCAGAGCACCTAGACGATCTGATGTAAGTTAATTTTTGTTACAAAATTTAATACGATAGGCTTAATTAGTGACAATTGATCTTTTTTACAATGTTTATATTGAAAGAGGAGCAGTTCACTTCGATGATTAAGTTTGCACCCTTGATCGATTAAATCCGATTAAATCACGATTAAGAAGATTTAATCATGCTTAGAAATAAATATATTCCAAAAATTAGATCGTGATTAAATCGATTTAATCACGATTAAGTCGATTAAATCGCGATTAAAAGATTAGATCGTGAATAAAATTGAATTGTTATTAAATCAAGATTAACAGGATTAAATCTGAATAAATCAAGAATAAAAAGATTAAATCAAGAATAGAAAGATTAAATCAAGATTAAAAAGATTAAATCAAGATTAAAAATATTAAATCAAGATTAAAAGATAGAATCGTAATTAAAAAGATTAAATTGTGATTAAAAGATTAAATCGTGATTAAAAAGATTAAATTGTGATTAAAATATTAAATCGTGATTAAATCGGATTAAAAATGTAATTGACATTAACACCATTTAATATATTTAATTGGATTAAACATCACGGTCAAATTTCCCCCCGGCACGAGAGGTGGTAGGGAAAATGTCACCGGTGTGCACCTCAATCTCGTTAGAAGACGAAAGTTGTAGGGAACCAATGAGATAGCTGGCTGATTTGATTTTTTAGAGGGCTGGAGCTTACTTTGGTAGTAGAGTTGAAAATCATCTCAACATAGTCATTTTCCTTAAATATAAATAAATACAATCTTCCATTGCCCCTTGCTGAATCGTGAATTTACTCGATTACAAAAAAAATCTGATAGTCGAAAATATTAATCGGATAATCAATTTGTGAAAATTCAGTGGAGCACTGAAAAATATTCTATTTAGGTCAGATAAAAAAATCTAATAACCGTTTTTTTTTTCAATCTAAATGTTATATTGCTTTTATATCCTTAAACGTATCGGGATTCGTTCAATATTGCGTTACATAAAGAAGGGAAAACTTATACCGACGACTTTCGAAAAGCAACAATTTAATATCCCGAAATAGAAAGATCATACGGTTTATACGAGGAAGCCCCGGTGATATTTGAGCAGACAGTAGCGGCGCCAGTTTTTGGGGAGGTGGGCCAACCATTTGGAGCCCCCCCCCCAATTATGGAGGGCCCCTCATATTTTTTTTTCCAAATCCGTCCACGTGGATTATTTAATTTTTTTTAGCAGGTGGGGCAAATTTTGGGTAAAATGGGTACGCGACGAAAAAATTAGAACTAATTATGGATTTAAACATTACTTAAAACAGAGTGTGTGTTGAACCTTTTTTGTGTACCGATAACACTTCACAAATAAGTGGTTATTTACTTATTTCCACGACTGAATTCCAGTCTATCAATTTACATTCATTCCTTCGGTACTTCGCGTGTACACCCCTTACACCAGAACGAAAATGAATGAACGTAGGTACACTAACGTCATTAGTAAAGTAAGTTTAAGAACCATTTATTTGTAAAGTTAAAATTTAAAGATACAATTTGGATATAGTAGCGCTCGCGAAAAATTAAAACTAAAAAATAAACTACTGTGAAAGAAAAGTTACTCGTACCTATGAAAGGAATAAAAACAGCAGTGTCGTTAATCTAATCACTCGCGTTGAATATTGGAAAATTAATAAATAAATAAATTATTTCGCAAATAAATTACAGAATTTTCTAATATTAAATAATTTAGATCGTGACTTTAAAAGGCTGTTTGGGGTTAAAGTAAATGGGCTAAATAAATAATAAAAAATTGAAGAAAACTTTTCGCCGCTTGTGGTGTTCGACTCTTCATTTATGGCCAGGCGCGACTGTTCGAGACTAGAGAGAAAGTAAACTAGAAACCTCCTTAAATATTTAGCCAGCGAAATAAGCGGGTTGTCTGCCTTAACGAATATAAGGCATTTGTCTCGCAAGCTCGAGACTCGGCGGCGCGCCCACACCGCCCTCTGACGAACGGAGACTGAAGTCATTTCGGTGCGCAGGGAAAAAAAATTATGAGAGCCGCGTTCCATCGAGAGAATGTTCTATGATTTTTTGGCGACCTTTTTTTGCGCCTTGGAACGGTATTGGCGTACTTTAATATTATATTATTTTTATTATCTTTTCTGTCCTTTTTGTCCGTGTTCTAAATGGAATTGCGGGGTCGCTAAAAGGTCAAAACTGGCCTTTTTCATTGGCACTTTTGAAAAGCTCTATGGAGTAACGAAACTATATAGCCTTTTTTATTCGGTTTCATTTATTACGGATAACTCGTATTTTTAATATAGATATTTTAATAATAACATATTTTAAATTGCTAATTTATAATATTAAAGTTCGTATTATATACGTACCTGTTTTATCATACAAATTGTAAAAGGTTAATAGGTCAGAAATAAAAATATAAGTTATATTTGAAATTCGCTTTATTAGTGTCCCAGGCTAAGCGACACTAACTATTTCTATAAATGTTTAATGTTTGGTGATATTTAATATTTATTACGAATGTAGTTGGTGCACCAGGGATATCCTACTTTTATTAGTATTAGTCAAAATTGACTACTTTTACCTTAAACCTCTCAATGAATATAAATTATCTTTCACCGATTTCAGCTAGTTTTCTAAATCAAGCGCGTTTGGAAACCAAGGTGGTGCCTTGTGTATTAGCCTAGCTGATTATTATTATCATTATTATTTGCAAGTTATCGACTTATAAGTATTGACAAGTTATAAGTAGATCTAATACTGATAACTTGTCTATACTTATATCAGTATTAGATCTACTTATAACTTGTCAATACTTATATCAGTATTAGATCTACTTATAACTTGTCAATACTTATATCAGTATTAGATCTACTTATAACTTGTCAATACTTACATCAGTATTAGATCTACTTATAACTTGTCAATACTTATATCAGTATTAGATCTACTTATAACTTGTCAATACTTATATCAGTATTAGATCTACTTATAACTTGTCAATAAATATAAATTAAATTTCACTCACAAATTCTCTAACGTAGTAATGTTTTTATGACTGCTAAAAAGATTTTTTATTAGTAATTAATTTTGAGATAAAAAAACCAAATTGCGGAGTCGCTAAAAGGTCAAAAACTGGCCTTTTTCATTGGCACTTTTGAAAAGCTCTATGGAGTAACGAAACCATATAGCCTTTTTTTTATTCGGATTCATTTATTACGGATAACTCGTATTTTTAATATAGGTATTTTAATATTAACATATTTTAAATTGCTAATTTATAATATTAAAGTTTGTATTATATACGTACCTGTTATATCATACAAATTGTAAAAGGTTAATAGGTCAGAAATAAAAATATAAGTTATATTTGAAATTCGCGTTATTACTGTCCCAGGCTAAGCGACACTAACTATTTCTATAAATGTTTAATGTTTGGTGATATTTATTACGAATGTAGTTGGTGCACCAGGGATATCCTACTTTTATTAGTATTTTTGCAAGTTAAAATTGACTACTTCTACCTTAAACCTCTCAATGAATATAAATTATCTTTCACCGATTTCAGCTAGTTTTCTCAATCAAGCGGGTTTGGAAACCTAGCTTAGTAACTAAAAATATTGGTATACTGATATATAAAGGTTTTTTTTAAAATTATTGTTTGAAATTTAGCCCGACCACCTGAATTAAAGGCTTTTAAAGTCGCTCGATTACTTAGGCCTAAGGTGGTGCCTTGGGTATTAGCCTAGCTGATTATTATTATTATTATTTGCAAGTTATCAACTTATAACTATTGACAAGTTATAAGTAGATCTAATACTGATAACTTGTCTATACTTATCAGTATTAGATCTACTTAAAACTTGTCAATACTCATCAGTATTAGATCTACTTATAACTTGTCAATACTCATCAGTATTAGATCTACTTATAACTTGTCAATACTTATCAGTATTAGATCTACTTATAACTTGTCAGTACTTATCAGTATTAGATCTACTTAGAACTTGTCAATACTTCTCAGTATTAGATCTACTTATAACTTGTCAATACTTATCAGTATTAGATCTACTTATAACTTGTCAATAAATATAAATTAAATTTCACTCACAAATTCTCTAACGTAGTAATGTTTTTATGACTGCTAAAAAGAACGTTTTTTAAAAAGATTTTTTATTAGTAATTAATTTTGAGATAAAAAACCAAATTTACTGAAAGTTACAAATAACAACGACCTTCCCCGATAGTTAATTAACATCCTGAAAACTTAACATTTCTAGGTAATATAGTTTTTGAGCAAAATTCCTGGCGCGATTAAATTAAAATACCCTGTATAAAGAAACAATACGTTATTAATAATTAAACAATTTACTTAATTTAAAATCCATCCGATATCTAAATAAGAGCTTGTAAACTGTATCTTCTCCGATTGAAATTTAACTAACAATTTCGGTTGTATTTTCAAATTCAAATTAGATTATAACGAAAGCGACTTGGCCCTTCTCTGAAAATTAATCCCTTTAATTAATTTGGACAGTTGTCACCTTCATTCGAGAAAAGAGACAAGGATAATAAAGGGAAAAGGGAGACTGACTCGATAACGAATCAAATCGCTTTTCCATTTTGGGTGTTTGTGTCCTTTTTTCGTTTTTCATATCGAATTGGATTTCTAGAATTTGAATAAGCCCGGTCCCGCGCGCGGGTTGGTCGCTTCAAATCTGTCACGAGTCCAACGTCATCCGAAACTTTAATTAACAAGAGCGGGGTAAACGAGAAGGGCTCGGTATTAGCGTTTAAATGACGAAAGAGAGACGGAATCATCTCATTCGAGTACTGGTGGATTCTCTCAGGCTGTTTGTTTACGACGCTGTCCGGTGAGGTCGCCAAAAGATAATTAACCACGTTTCCCGATGTACCGAACTAGTCGCGTTTACTTGGCGCTGATATTGATGTTGAGGTATAATGAGGTTTGTCGGGCCGATTCCGACGTCTTTACTTGGTAACGTTAGGTATTTGCTAGACGACATTGCTTATAATAGCGTGAGGAATGAGTGAGATTTTGCTCAGCGTTACGTGTGAATAGTTGGCTACTCTCCTATCTGGTGTAGTAGAGGAGAAATGACGGAATCGCGACGGTAAACGGTGAACCGTAAACGCTTTCCTATTCCAATTACCGTTAATGCCCATAATTTTACGTCGGGTACGATATCAGCATAAGGTCGCTGTAAGTAAAGGTCTACCATAGGGGCCCATGGTAACGGCGTTATCCTGGAGAGAAGAAAATTAACGTACGACGATACTGCAGTAGCGACATCTTCTTTTTCCAAATTTCTACATCTAAACTATTATCTTACTTGGTAGAGCAGCCACGCTCGGGTTGATAAATGCCACACAAAACGCGTCTAAATCTCAAATTTAAAAATAAGTCTTATTTCTAAAAGGCAGTTTTAGGTTCTGGTGAATCATTTTGCAAAGATAAGTGTTAATTTTAAGTTTTAAAGCGATACAATAGCTGAAAACTATTCGTGAGTTCTGAACCGTTAAGAGAACGGCCTAGGACTGAGCTGTGATGTCACGAAAAAGTTCTGGATAGTTCAGAACTTTTGTACGAATAGTTGTGATTCGAATTAGGATCGTACGATTTGACGTCCGCAGCCCGATGTGCAGACGAATTTCAGAGATTTCAACCTTGAGTTCCGGCCAGTACTTGGTCTTGAGCAGGTACCATTTAGAACGGTTCCGAACGGTTCAACAAGAGGTTCATGTCTGCGAATAGTTTGCATTTGGGTAGTTCTAGAATTTTTTTTGCCGAATAGTGCGCATGGGGACTGGTTGAACGGTTCAGAACTCACGAATAGTTTTCAGCTATTAGCTCTTTATATAAAATACGAGAGGTCACGTGATTTTGTTAGTTTCATCGTGCTGCAGCAGTGAAAGTTAGAGAGCGCGCGCATATTTTGGTTTTTGTTGACCTCCTGCGAAAACGCACGAGACCCTCGACACGGAAATATTAGGAAGCGCGCGCTCCAAAAAATAACACTTTTTATACATGAATGCGTATATATTATTTTATAGAAAGAGCTATTGTGAATAAGGATGATAAAATACGCGAATAAGCCTTGGCTACGGTGATAAGGGCTCGCGGCGGAGATTTCTCTAGCGTGGTTCTAACTTGTAATTTTAAAACGTTCGCGCACAACATGTGCGCATTCCTAATGCATTTCGCGAAATTTATATAAGAAATGCATAGTTGAGGACGTAACCACTAGAAGGTGCAGATTTTGAATACCTACCTCCAGAAGAAAATAGGGGGAAGTACGCTTCTAGTCAGCTTTGGAAAGGCGTCACTTTTCACGAATTTTCGCGCCAAAACGGTTTGGCGGGAAATCGCGGATGAATACATCGTTTAAAAAGTCATTTTTCTTAAATTGAACAATTGTGACATATTGCCCTTCTCATTCTCTGCTATTTGAGCTAAGGCGTATTTGCTTTCGTCGATTATAGCCGTGTTGAATCAAAACAAAAGTAGGACTACTTTTTCAGTTTGGTTTATTATGCGTAAAAAGGCGTTTTCGTGGGTCACACGACGACTTCTACGGCTCAAAGCTACAGATACGTACTTCCCCTATTTTCTTCTGCTACCTCTTAATAGTGGGTATGTGACCGTCAAAAATTTGGCCTAGACCTTTGCTTATGGCACGGACTGTCTATTAATAGAGAGCCTCCGTGCTTATGGGGACCTTATGGTAGGCTTGTGATACCAGCTATAGTGTCTGTAATGCCCGATGTAGGACTGCCTTCTCAGATATTGCCATCCAGCTAGTGATCGTTGGTATTCCGGACGTTTCGGGTCAATGCTGCCTACCCGTCTGCAAGCTGCCAATTATCGTGATTTAGGTTAAATATCGATAGTATCGATTTAAAATTGGTAATCGTGAACGTAGCTGAAATGGAAAGCAGTTGCAGATCTGAAGCCACATAGATGGATTTCGAAAGTAAATTTTTGGAAATTTTGTTATCCCTATCTTGTGAAGACATACTTCCTCTACGTTATAATGTCACCTGTTCCGTTGTCTACTTGTTTTTAAACTAGTGTTAACTTCGCACTTGCGCAGTCGTTGTTACGCCTATTTCCCCCAATATCCATATGTTAATTAGTCCAAGGCGGAAAAGACGACTTTATGACGTAGGGGAAGTATGGCTTCCAAAGTTAGGGGGGTAACGCAATAGGCCTTTCTATAAAATAAGCTACGCTTGCTGAACTTGTTTTTATGTAGCTCATTCGTCACGAAATCGTAGAAGTTCAGTTCAGTTTATGCTTAAAAACAGGGTGCCTCGTCGAATTTACACTTATATCCAGGTCTTTTCGTAGTAAAACGTCATCGATACGTCACCCGTGAGTCCGTGACGCAGCAGAAACATCAAAATATGGATTAACAATAACTCACAGGAATAGTTTTATTCACAAATATCAAAGAGTGTAAATTATACACTCTCTGCCAATATGTTTGTTTCAAACGCCATCGGTCCTAGCGGGAGAAATCGGAACTAGGCCTAAGCGGAAACGATTCAATTTGTCACTGACGGAGACTGGTTGTGACAGTTAGTCAGAGTTTTCGGTTTATTCTAGAAGTATAGCCGGCGAAATGCTATGCATTTTTTGAATCGCGTTTGGGTTTCTAAAACTTAATTAAAATGTTTAGGCAAATACTTATGAAACTTTAGGTACACCTCTAAAAGTACAAAGCCATATTAAGATGTAAATATTGAAATTTCATCAGGTTAGATTTATTTTTGATAATAATAATAGAATCGAAATCTTAGGCCTTGGTGTGATAACAAGAAATGTTTCAGGTGATGAAGATGTTTTATTTATGGAAACACCTATTTTAAGTTGGTTTAAATTTTATTAACAATTACTTAGCATGTCAAATACAATAACTAAATCCCAAGTAGATCAACATAAAGTATTAAAGGTGCGACTGAATGTATTCAATGGAATAGAAAATTCGTGGACCAATTTTACTGACAATCGCCATTTTTATAAACCATATTAAAAAACCATAGTGTTCATTTCAGACAGGAGATGGCGTTTCTATTTCCGGATTTGAATCGTTTCTGGGGCGGAAAGGTGGGAGCACAGGACTGTCAGAGTAGTAGAGTTTGTAACATTTTATTCCATTATAACTTAGGTACTTCACAGTTATAATGGAATAAATATTTTCCTTTCTTCGTGCCAAAATTCCTCGTCTATAGTTTGCTTTGTTATGACGGTCTTGCTTCAGTGTTCATACAGAATTGCATCCGAAATCATCAGTGCAAGACGGTAAAGTGTAGCACTCGCTGTCTGCCTGTTTTCTGGACAAAATGGACAATGTACATAACGTTCTATAAACGTATTTAGGAGAACCTTGAGAAGGTAAACCCTAGAACCTGGTTACCATAACCAATATTATTATCTATTCCCTTTATTCGTAATTTTCTAGGAAATGATGTAGGTGGAAACGTTTGTCATAAAAAATATTTATTTTTTCATTCAAATTTTATTCATTACCAGCACACTTAGAGAAAAGGGAATTTTTTACAGATAATTAACGCCTTTCTCATCCGGAAATATTTCTTTCGGCCTCGTACTTGCCGTTAATGAGCTGTCCTCACGTAAATGCTCTTTTCTTCGTATTATCCTTCCCTTATCCAACGCTACAGCAGCACCGCCTCTACCGAGGCATAGCGGCCTGTGACGCAACCTCGTTCCGGGTACACCTTTGATATTTCAACATAAAAGGGGAGGATAGGAACTCGTCAGTCGATGTGTATTTTATAATTAGAAAAGGAGACCCATCTCGCGTTCGATTTTCTGCAAAAGATGAGGGACACCGTGTATTTTTTCCTATTAAAAGTATGCCTCGATCAATTATATATTTCTAAGGACCCGCCACTTATGAAGCGTAAATGTTTAAATGGGTATTTACAAAGCGAGGCCTATAGACGATCAAATAGGTCGCCCACGAAATATCGCGTGTTTTCTAAGGTATACCTTCTTAGAACGTTTTCTTAAGGTACCTAGTAATTAATTCAAAGATGTCGTATTTTTATTATGTCTTTTAATGGAATATTAAGGTTCTGTTGAAATGTTTTATATGACCACTAAGAAATGTAGAAACTATTAATCCGCGTGACCTTTATGACGAAAAAAGTAAAACAAGATTTGATTATGGTTTCTTGGAAACGTAAATGGCTTTTGGGATATGGAAATAGAGTTTTACTAAATGTCATTCTTCAGCGTCGAAAATTAGTAGCAAAGCATTTTTTGCTACTTCCTATTGGTAACGACGGCCAGCTTAAAAAATCGTTTAAAAGGAAAACTATAAGAATTAATTTATAGCCGCGTTCACACTTTGCCTTGATATCGATTGATATCGATTCAAAACGTTTTGAAGGAGGTATGTGACCCAGGCGAAATCGTTTTAAACCGATTCAAACCATTTTCCACCGTTTACGTTATATGTTACTGAATTTTACCATAGTGGGGGAGAATTGTATTTTAATCAATTGGTTAGAGTTGGGGTGGCGGAGTGGTTAGCGCTTTCGCCTCGCAGCAAGAGGAACCGAGTTCGATTCCAACTTGTAGCACTGGGTTAAAAATCGAATCAGCTCCTTCCGCGTTGAGTTTGCAACTGGTTAAAGGGGTTTTGTCTCTTCGGTTTCCACTGCTGTAAAAACTTGTAGAGGTTAACGGTAATAGTTAGTGTAGGGAGCTGTTGGCTCGCGTGGCATGAAGGGCTTGCCACCACCCTCCTATGCATTGTAACCCGGCCATCTGAATTAATGGCTTAAAAGTCGCTTGATGGCTTAGGCCTAAGGTGGTGCCTATCTAATTATTATTTATTATTATAATTTTTTCAAACATGTTATTAAACTTCTATTAGAAGTTTGTAGTTTAAATAGTATTAAATGATAAATATTTATTTAATTTATTGTTGAAAACTGTAGGTTTCCGTAACAATGGAATGAATTATAGAATAATAATAATTTTCTTTCAAAAATGAACACCAGTTTATTTTGTATTGCTGAACTTGGTTCTTCAAAAAATGGGTCTTCGGTGATAGTCAATAATGTTCTTATTGGTAAAATTGATTTAGGACCTAGTGGTGAAAAGGTCTTAAGAAAGTTGTAAAGATAATGTAATTTTTCTAAACAGTGGCTGCAAGATTGCAAGTAAAAATATTTTAACTTTAAAATTTCAGAAATATAACTTGGAAAAAACACTTGTTGGGTGTCAAAACAATGTTCATTGGATTACTGCCAGGGAAATAATAAAAAACTTTGCTGTGCCTTTATTATAAAATTTTAACACAAAAATTGTCTCTAAAACATTGCTTTTAGAAATTGGGATATCGTTCTCGCACGACGCGTAAAATTTACTTGATCCGAGCGGGAATTCGGTGCAATTTTGAAGCGACCCAAAGGAAAACGACATTAGTATGTAGTGGAAAGCTACGTGAGACCCTATAACAAAGGAACTTGGAACGGTTAAGAATCCCTTTATAAAGTTGGTAACCCGACAGAGTGAGTAAATGTTATAATAATCAGCTAGACTAATACCCAAGGCACCAACTTACGCCCAAGTCATCTAGCGACTTTTATTGACTTTTAATTCGCAGGGCTCCCAGAGGTCCTATAATTCCTATAAAATTCTAAATTTTCCAAAATGTCCTATAACATCCTATATTTTTAGCAAAATCCCCCAAAAGTTCTATAAAATCCTATAATTTTGATATTTTTCACATTTCAAATCCAGCCACTCACTTGTCAGTTAAATTGCTAGATTTAGCTATAGGATAAATTCCTATACTAAGTCATTCTAGTCTATACTTTTGTTATTGTTAACCTAGCTATAGCTACTAGTATAATTTTGTGATAAAATGGTTAAATAGTTTCTATTGTTTAAGTGAAAATCAAACATTTATTTATCTAAATATAGATTTTGTTTTTAAATGCATAAAATTAGTAAATTAAATAGCATATATAGTCCTATAAAATCCTATAATTTTGTAAAAATAGTCCTATAAAGTCCTATATTTTTAGAAATATAGGCCTAATCCTATTTTTCCTATAAACAATTGAATATTTGAGTGGGGGCCCTGAATTCGGGTGTCCGGGTTAAATTGGGTAAGAGGGTGTTGGCAAGCCCTTCATTCCAAGCGAGAGCCAACAGCTCCCTACACTAACTATTACCGTTAACCTCTAAAAGTTGCGTGTAAAGTATATAGAAAGTATCGAACTTAAGTAGCATATATTATTGACTTATGGTTGTACTTTAACGGTGAAAACGTTTAATCTTTCCCCTGTTATTTTGTAAACTTTTAACTGGAAACTAAACTAAGAAAATTGGCAAACTAATTAATAAGCCATTATTTCATTAGCCTTCAAGGCATTGTTATTCAAATTAGCTCGGTTCCAGAAATTCCGGTCGAGGTGTAATTTGGGTTGTTAGGAAGCATCCAAGCGTCATGTCCCCGCTTCTTATGCAAAATAGTAGAAGTCTTTCATTTTAAAACCTATCCCGATTCTGCCTAAATCATTAGAGTGGTATGATCATAAGGAGCGTAATAATTTAAGTATGACACTTCATTTTCTCCTGACGCGATGTTTTTCCACTGTAAAAATAACGTTTAGTTTGGCAAAATATTGACAAATTATTGAATTGAAACTTGACTATGCATAAACAACAAGTTGTTTCCGAATTTCAGACATCGCCAATATTAACCAAAATAAAATATTGGAAAACCTTTTTGGCGAATACGGAAAATAAATTAAACCATTTTGTCGAAAATCGAATTTATTTAAAAATTTATTTTCTATAGTCCCAAAAAACATTTCATACAAAAATTATGTTTACAAGTTTAAAAGCCTACTGCTGGTCTAGAACTATTTGTGTTATTTATTTAATTACCGTGAACTTTGATTTCACCCGATATTCTTTACAAATTTCGGTGCGTTTATAAGTTACACATTGCTGTTGCTGCAGTTTTCATGTCAAACTCCTAATAGAATAGCGAATCGATTATGCCATAAATCGATAATCAAGGCGTCGAAAACACTGAACGAATAAAATATTGCGCTCTCTTATACCCTAAACGTACAAATAAAAAATAATGATTGAAACCATTGATAAGATAAGATGCTAAAATATATCGTCATCTTCGGTTTTCCTAATCATTATATTCGCCAACTTGGAGATATTTGAAATAGTATAGATCCACAATTCTACGAAGGACTGAAATGGAAGTGACAACTAGCAGACAACGCGTATTTTTTGGATGCGCTACGTTATAGCCCCATCTTTCCACTAAAAGCAAAAAAAAAAACTCCAGGTTACTAGAGCTATTCACAATATTAGGCCTAATCTACAGCGTTCTTTTTTCTAAATACTAATTTTAGTCACTGATAGATGGCACTATTACTCAGCGCATACAGAAAATATTTTCCAAATACTAATTTTGGTCACCGATAGATGGCACTATTACGTAGCGCATCCAGCATGATTAAATAGAAACGAGAGTTCCGCATAGTGTCGTGTAGCGCCACCTTCAGCTTAGTCGGAGTAAATATCCACATCAAGGGGTATAACAAGTCCAGCGTTGCCATACCATAATTTTGCATCAAATTCGAAATGGTATTATTTTGAGAGCGTACTATATAGTACCAAAATGTACCATATTTCCAACCTATTGTACTATAATGGTACTATTTTGATATTTACATTATTTCTACTACTAAAATAATAAGAATCTCTTATTAGCTATACATAAAATCGTCGCCTGAAAGCAAAAACCACGTAACTTTATACTAATTAAAAGTATAGTTAAATATTAAGCCAAGTGTTGCTAGATCATTCGATAGTCAATACCATAGAAATCGGAATTTAAAGTAATTAAAACTTTTTTATATTGTTGTACTATAATTTTTTACCCTTTGTACAATAATTCGGTCAGAAAAATCTGGAAAATTACGCGATAATTAACCAAAATCGTTCCGTGTCTTACTTACGGTTATTATTTAGAGGACATACTTTTCATACACGAATCTTACGGAAGCGTTTGGGGTACAGTGAATAGTCCCAACCGCCTTTAAACGTGCAAGGAATATTATATTTCCAGGGACAACCCACTGCGAGTGATTGACAGGAGCTTTCCCCCAAAATTCGGGAAATTACCGGCATAGTTACTCTTTGAAGTCGCCGAAGACTTCTAATTGTTAGAAAGTTTTAAATTACAAAAGTTATCGTCTAGCTCGTTAGTTCGACGTATATTTCTAATGCATATAGTCTAGTTCAAGTTTTCTAGCGGGCATACGTTTAGAATTGATGCTTGATTAACTATTGAAAATGCCTATTGACTTCATTGCCTGGATACGGTACTAGTCTTTTCTATTTACACTACCTACTTTTCAATAAAGCTATCGTAGGTCTTCATTAAGTTGGTCATAAGTCTTCGCTTTTATTGCTAGAGATGTAAATATTAAATTTAATTTTAAATATATAATATTAAATTTAAATTTCTTTGCGAGAATTTGAAATATTAAATTGGATTTTCTTGTTAGAATTTTTAACACTAAACGGAATTTTCTCCCAAGAATTTGAAATATTAAATTGAATTTAATCTCAAGAATTTGAAATATTAAATTGAATTTAATCTCAAGAATTTTAAATATTAAATTGAATTTAATCTCAAGAATTTTAAATATTAAATTGAATTTTCTCACTAGAAAGCTACATAGGAATTAAACTGAATTTTCTCTCCAAAATTTTAAATAATATATTGAATTTTCTTGCGATTAAAATGGAATTAATTTTCTTACCAGAATGATTAATATTAAATTGGATTTTCTTACGAGAATGTTTATATTAAATTGGATTTTCTTACCAGAATGTTTATATTAAATTGGATTTTCCTAACAGAAAGTTTATATTAAATTGGATTTTCCTACCAGAATGTTTGTATTATATTGGGTTTTCCTACCAGAATGTTTATACAAAATTGGATTTTCCTACCAGAATGTTTATATTAAATTAGATTTTCTTACCAGAATGTGTATATTAAATTGGATTTTCCTAACAGAAAGTTTATATTAAATTGGATTTTCCTACCAGAATGTTTGTATTATATTGGGTTTTCCTACCAGAATGTTTATACAAAATTGGATTTTCTTACGAGAATGTTTATATTAAATTGGATTTTCTTACCAGAATGTTTATATTAAATTGGATTTTCTTACCAGAATGTTTATATTAAATTGGATTTTCTTACCAGAATGATTAATATTAAATTGGATTTTCTTACGAGAATGTTTATATTAAATTGGATTTTCTTACCAGAATGTTTATATTAAATTGGATTTTCCTAACAGAAAGTTTATATTAAATTGGATTTTCCTACCAGAATGTTTGTATTATATTGGGTTTTCCTACCAGAATGTTTATACAAAATTGGATTTTCCTACCAGAATGTTTATATTAAATTAGATTTTCTTACCAGAATGTGTATATTAAATTGGATTTTCCTAACAGAAAGTTTATATTAAATTGGATTTTCCTACCAGAATGTTTGTATTATATTGGGTTTTCCTACCAGAATGTTTATACAAAATTGGATTTTCTTACGAGAATGTTTATATTAAATTGGATTTTCTTACCAGAATGTTTATATTAAATTGGATTTTCTTACCAGAATGTTTATATTAAATTGGATTTTCTTACCAGAATGTTTATATTAAATTGGATTTTATCACCAGAATGATTATATTAAATTGGATTTTCTTACGAGAATGTTTATATTAAATTGGATTTTCTTACCAGAATGTTTATATTAAATTGGATTTTCTTACCAGAATGTTTATATTAAATTGGATTTTCTTACCAGAATGTTTATATTAAATTGGATTTTCTTACCAGAATGTTTATATTAAAATGTATTTTCTTATCAGAATGTTTGTATTAATGGGATTTTCTTACCAAAATGTTCATATTAAATTGGATTTTCTTACCAGAATGTTCATATTAAATTGGATTTTCTTACCAGAATGTTCATATTAAATTGGATTTTCTTACAAGAATGTTTATATTAAATTGGATTTTCTTACCAGAATGTTTATATTAAATTGGATTTTCTTACCAGAATGTTTATATTAAATTGGATTTTCTTACCAGAATGTTTATATTAAATTGGATTTTATCACCAGAATGTTTATATTATAATGGATTTCCCTACCATAATGTTTATATTTAGTGTTGTAAGTCGGAAAATGATCGAGGCCTTTTTTCCGGAAAATTTCCGTATTTTACTTTACCGCAAATATTGTAAAAATTACGGATTTTATTGCAAATATTAAAAAAAATTAACGGGCTTTATTGCAAATATTGTAAAAATTAACGGGCTTTATTGCAAATATTGTAAAAATTAACGGGCTTTATTGCAAATATTGTAAAAATTAACGGGCTTTATTGCAAATATTGAAAAAATGAACGCGCTTTATTGCAAATATTGAAAAAATTAACGGGCTTTATTGCAAGTATTGTAAAATTCTTTGGGATTCCGATTTAAGCACCGCATAACATCGTGAAAAAATTCTATTCGAAACTATTTACCATTTAAAGCTCGTGAAAAACGTGAGATGAATATTTCTGGCCTTGACTACGCTTGTTTAATCCTAAATATACCTCAATATTCGACGTTCCCTTTTATTTCTTTCGCATATTTTTATAAGAGAAAAAGCCTGATAAAAAGTTTAGTAGTTGAAAATCCCGCGCTTGTCCCTCGTCTCCATCTAAATCCTAATCTGGAGAAAATCCTCTCGAAAAATATACGCGCCCAAGTTAATTCCAAAATCAATTTTTGTCGGCAGCTGTTGAAATATTCTTTCGCACGTTCCCGACATCTCTGGCGATTTCGAAGAGAGATTTCTCACCAGCCTTCTTTTTGCGGAAGCTCTTTCGTGCCACCTTTTTACTTTAGCTTCTCGCATGATGCCATATAAAGAAGCCTCAAAAATAAAAAACTTTTATTCCCTGCAAAAATATTCCATTTAATAAATTCGTCCGGATTAAGCTGATTTTCGAAAAAATACCTCAAAAAAGATTTGATGGAAAAAGGTGAACTTATTCCTTTGATTGGACGCCGTAGAACAAAAGGCTTAGTTTTTTAGAACCTTAATTTTGATTAAGAAGAATTTTTAAGCTTTTCGTTTTTAAGTTTACATACGTTTCTCTCGCGGATCAATTTTTAGATCAGGCAGGCCAAGTTGCCAGACTACTTTTTTTGACGTCACAATTTTCAACGTATGTAAATTAGAGGTCGGTAACGGTTAATCATTATCCATGATTAAATTGATTTTTTGGGAAAAAAAAGTCAACAAAGAAATTTACCGGTTAATATTTCGGAAAATGATTAAAAAACATGCATTATTCGTAAATTTTGAGCTTTTTTAGAAAAAAACGTCGTTTTTCCGATTAATTTTACAAATTTATCGAAAAAATTAATCGGATAATACAGAAATATAAATTACTTGATCAAAACATTTTACGAATAATTTTGGGAGCTTTATCTATTGAATAAAAGTTAACCATCCCCGACCTCTAATGTAAATCACGCGATTGGCTCAGCTACGGGCTTAACATGATACTGATTCTTAAATTCTTACTGAATCTTTAATTTGATCTATTTTTCGTCTATTTCCAATGATTAGTATTCAGTGTCGGTATTCTACGTGATCCATCAGGAGAGAGAAATTTCGTTGCTCTCTTGATGAACGTGGACTTTCGACTCTGATATTGTGATATGGTAATTCCACAATTTACATAAAATATGCTCTTCAACGAGCCGGGTGCATGGGCTTAAGGTGAAAATAGGATTTGAACTTCGAAGTTATATAAGAAAGATGACAAGTTTGTCTGCGCGTATGGATTTGAAGACGGGGGAAGTTTATTTGATCGATCGACTTTCGGAAAATGGAGAAATTTCAACTTATTGGCGCCATCTTCTAGGAAAAACTTCAACTGGATTTATAATGTATGAACAGTTAATAATAATGGATTTATCAGTGATTAAAAAATAAATAATTATATGGTGCCACAATAATATTTTTCCAACAGTCCTTGGAAAGAATATGTCAAAATGCATTGTGTTTCTTATATACGTTTCCCAAATTAATTAATAGAAAGGTAATGGCGGATCTTGATTACATAGTGGCTAATGAGATATGTTTCTGAATGGGACAGTTAAACGTTATTAAATAATAACATTTATAATAACAATAAGTTAGCCAAATAATCCACATTTTACACGATAGATGGTGCTACTGGTTCTATAATTTCCCTTTTATACAGTATAACCCAAAAGGTCTCATACATTTCCTCCGAGGGGTCGGACATTTACCAAAATCCCGTACACTTTGTCTAAAATCGCAAAATCTTTTAACTCTCTCTATGGTAAATTAACATTGAAATCCCAAAATCACTTCAAAAATACTGATAAAATCGCCAAAATCTCTACGAAATCCCGAAATCCCGTACAAAATAATGGCAAGTGTCCGACCCCTCGATTTCCTCAGTGATTCGCAGATTAATACTCACCTACTGTGTATCTAACTCTTTGTTGTTTGCAATCCGAAGATAATATTCAAAATGACCGACAATATAAAACCAAAGGGCGGTATTCTTAGAATTCTATAGAGAAAACTCTATCTTGGAAATGAGAGAGAAGGGTGTCTATCCGGTGAATGAGAATTTCATTCTCAATCACCGGATAGACACAAAGAGCTTGGCTCCCGCCGTTCACCCGCGCCTCTCCCGTTCCTCCCCCACCCGCGCCTCTCTCTCAATCACCAGAATTTCTAATCACCAGAATTTCTAATCACCAGAATTTCCAATCACCAGAATTTCCAATCACCAGAATTTCCAATCACCAGAATTTCCAATCACCAGAATTTCCAATCACCAGAATTTCCAATCACCAGAATTTCTATTCACCAGATTCTCCCGTTCACGGGTTGCTTTCCCCCAACCCCCATTCACTGGATACTTTATCTCTCGTTCACCAGCTCCTTTCCCCCATTGCTTTCACCCCTTCTAATCACCAGTTGCTTTAGATTAATAGACCTAGCCAATTCCCACGAACGCGATAGCGCTTTCCGAGTAGCAGATCTAATACAGGCGGACCGATAATTAGCGCGGCGGTGAATTAGTTGATGGCACACCGCGGGCTCAAATTGTCGGCCTAGCTAAAACGAAACGAGCGCCCAGAAATATCATTACAAAACGAGTCACGTATATCGAAAGATAATACAAACATTGGTGCGTTCTCTCTCTACAATTCTTTGAAACGGAGTTTCCCGTTGTGTTTTATCGACCATTTGGCTGGTTTTTCCGAAATTTCCAATTCTAATTTCCAGCATTGAAATCTCTTTATCCTATTTTGAAATTGCAACAATGAAGAAATAAAATTAATGGGATTATATACAGATCGAGTATTAGGACACGTCTACCATTAACTATACCAGGGTACCATTTCAGAGAGAAGGGTGTCTATCCGGTGAATGAGAATTTCATTCTCAATCACCGGATAGACACAAAGAGCTTGGCTCCCGCCGTTCACCCGCGCCTCTCCCGTTCCTCCCCCACCCGCGCCTCTCTCTCAATCACCAGAATTTCCAATCACCAGAATTTCCAATCACCAGAATTTCCAATCACCAGAATTTCCAATCACCAGAATTTCTATTCACCAGATTCTCCCGTTCACGGGTTGCTTTCCCCCAACCCCCATTCACTGGATACTTTATCTCTCGTTCACCAGCTCCTTTCCCCCATTGCTTTCACCCCTTCTAATCACCAGTTGCTTTCCCCCAACCCCCATTCACTGGATACTTTATCTCTCGTTCACCAGCTCCTTTCCCCCATTGCTTTCACCCCTTCTAATCACCAGTTGCTTTCCCCCATCTCTAGGCAATAAAAACAACCATAATTGTTATCTCTCATACTATCGATCCCAATCGCTAGAAATTGGCTTTTTCCCCATTCGCTATAAATCGCAGCAGTTTGCCAGAATTAGTTTTATCTCTCCGAAATAATTAATGTACCCAAAATTGGACCGCCAGTTTATTATTCTTTTTAGGGGAATCTCTATGGGAGTTTAACATTACAATAAAGCTAAAAGGTCCAGTTTGGGGTACATTTGGTCCGAAATGGGGTACATAGGGCCGAAAATGGTGACTTTGGTCGTTTTTGGGGTACATTTGGTCCATTTTGGTCCATTTTTGGGTACATCCCTGCTTTCCCCCATCCCCATTCTCCAAAATTAGTTTTCCTCGCGCAGATATCTGGAGATTAGATTTTTACCCGTTTGCTTATCGCTTTCGAACCCCTTAATTTCTAATCTCTAGGCAATAAAAACAAGTTATTTACATTTAATTTTTTATTTTAGAACTTTGTTTTACATGTTAGTAGGTACTATCAGATATTCCATTAGATGGTTATCTTGTACATTACACAATTAAAACAAATTAAAGTAGTTAAGTTTACAGGCATTTAAATGGGGTGAAACGATCTCCTGCAACTTAATTTAATTAAAAGTTCTAACTCACGTATTTGTAGTGTTTAGCAACAGTATCGTCTGACATCCGAGGGACAGTTACAAACGTCTTCTTCTGGTACAGGTGAGAAGCTTTTGTCAGAGACCGTAGTTGCTTTTGGCGTCGGGGGAATGTCCCATTCTAGCGAAAGGTACTTTTTTTCCGATGGTGAATTATCCCTAGCCGGACAGTTTGGAAAGAATCTAGCATGTTCAAGTTCTGGTACGTCTCCTGATTTCCATCCTTCTAATACGCCATGGCATTTGTAACATCGTACTTCATCGCCCCGCTGAATATAGTAGAATCCAGCCTTCGCTAGTTGCTCCTTAGTGACGTGCGGATTTTTCCAGTGACGAAACGTTTCAAGTCGATACACTTCAATGTCCATAGCTGATCTAGACCAAATACGTTCTATAGTTTCAAATGATACATTCTCTAAGCCTACATTTACCCCTAAGTCTACTAAACCTAATTTTATCAATATGGTTAAATTTCTACGCTAAAATTATCAATATAAATGCTTTTTTCAATATGCAAATTGTTTTAAATATGTCTAAAAATATAGTCTATTACCAAGAAAAAATAGTTACTTACTTTATGGGTAGAAATCCTTTGTCAAGCTGTAGAAAAGACTGAGCGAACCGTCAGCAGGTCTTTACTCGTCAATGTGCCGTAGAGAAATGACGCACGGAAGATTAATTTATTCCTATCTTGTTGAGAATAATTCATCACGTGATCTAAACTTCAAATAACCCTCAAATTCTATTGGCTGTCTCTCTCTGACAGTTTAAACTGCCTCTAATGATTGACGGCACATATTAACCCACTTGAGTATTTGGAAAAAACCCTTTGCTACTCAAGGAGAGTTTTGGAAATACCACGTTGACGATATCAAAATCGAGCTCTCACTTGAAAATGTTTACGGAAAACAATCCTCTTGGAAAATTGAGTTACGTAGAAGATTGCTAAAAAATGGCTATGTGTTAAGTTTTTTTCAATAATGAGTCTTATTTTTTACATTTTAAAGTATTTATTAAGAGTGAAAAATCCTATGACTACACTGACGGCATATCTTAAGTACCGGTGGAAAAATCCAGTGCTCAAAGTTCAGTTATCTTATTAAACGTGCGCGTGCACAGAAAAATGAACGAGTCACGTGATAGTAACTTAATTTCTACGCTAATCTTACCCCTACTAGACCTAATTTCTGTCTAATACATTTCCAATATATATATATAAAAGAATGCCTAAAAATTTCATTTTAAATATAATAAAATAGCCTAGCTGATTATTATTATTATAACTTACTTTTCAGCGTGACCTTCAATGACTATTCCCAATGCTAAGACTCTTTATTGAGATAACTAAGAATTGATTCCCATGACTACCCTGACGGCATATCTTAAGTACCAGTGGAAAAAAAATCCATTGCTCAAAGTTCAGTTATCTTATTAATCGGGTGCGCGCGCACAGAAAATGAAAGTCACGTGAGAATCGGTACGTCACTGAAAATAGTGGAAGTGTCATCACTAGAGTTCTTTTATCAATATATTTAATTAAGGATTATTTCAAAGTTTAGATGGCGCCATGGTTCTCAAAGCAGTGATATTAAAAGATCTCAACGGGTGGAATTGGAGAAACGCTAAAAATATTATCGACATATTCATTCTCCCTAAGTATAAATAAATAAATAAATAAATAAATACATTCTTGGCATAGTAGTAGGATTTTAAGAAAAAAATTAAATACGGAAAATCAATTATTTTATTTTAAAGGTTTTGTGATTTCTCACCAAACAATTTCAACATCTTCAATGTAGGCTATCACATCAGGGGCATCTCAAAAATCTTTTTCCTCTGATCTCCTAGTTTCTGCCTCTGTCTTTAGTATTTATAAATATTTTCCTATCCATAAACCATTTCCTAACTGGTGGACATTGATAACACTAAAAGTTTACTTATAATAATATGCTGAAATACATTTTCCAATACGCAAAAAATTAAAGCTAGACCTAAAAACCTGTAAAGTGTAAATAGTTAAGACTAAATTTCTAAGCCTAGCCCATGAAAGTACATTTTCCGTAAATCATATCCTAACATGAATGCATTTGTTTTTTTTAAAAAAAATATGCTAATTAATTTCGTAAACAAGCATAAATTTTAGTTCGCCCTTCCTCCAAAATATCTAATAGAGGTAGTACATTCTCGATAAATATACATGTTCTTGGGGAATAAGAGACGTTTTTTATCAAAGTAAGCCAAGTTTAAAGCTTATTGTCATTGGTTCCATAACAAAAACCACATTCGGATCAAAATAAATTTATTTATTTTATTTTTATACAGATTTTTTTTCATTTTTTTTGCCTTAATTTCAATTTTGGGAGTCGGTACCCGTTTCACCGAAGATGAAGATACTTCGTTTTATTCAGCGTTGGGTAAATCGCCGTGTAAAAAAACATCTAGCATTGCATTAACTTTTTCCTCGTCCTCGTCCGAGACCCCTACAATACGTCTCTCGATCTATAAAGTAAAGAAATCAAAATAATAAGCTAAAAGATAATCCATACCTTCTATTCACTAGTTCAATTTATCACTGTCTCATATATCCACTATCGTACATACATACATTCATACACTAACTTACTAACGCTTTAGTCTCCGCAAGTTTTTATGTTGTATAATCAAAGTTTTGAATCGAATAATAATAATAATAATAATAATTAGATCAAAACAAATTTCAAGCTTACGTTAATGTATTCCCTTGAGTGAGGGCCCAATCTTTGAAAAATCTTCTCAATGACGACATGGGTAGCTAGATGGACGTCGATGTAACCTTCGTCCTCTTGCAGGTTCAATTCACGTAAATACCAGTTTTTATATTTTCTTAACATTATTTCTAACGTTCTAAACGAAAATTGTTTTTCGTTTGGCATATCAGGCTTAAAAGAAAACCTAAGAACTGCTTTAGTTACACGCATATCCACGTTATTTTCCATAGCTAATATTTAGCCCTTAAACTTGCTCGTAATTACGAAGAATGTAAAAATGTAGAATGCTCGCTCCTATATTTATGCCAAATCAGAAATCACTTGAAATAATAACTTCATTTGGTACTTAAAAAACGGTGAGAGGTGGGAGGAGGGGTTTGGTAATTTATAAATTTTTATAATCAAATGTACCATAGCAAAAGTATATAAATAATACAAGAAGTGCACTAATTATTATTTTCGCTCGCCAGGTAATTTCGTTTGATTTCCGTTTCGCACGGACGCAGATAACATGGTAACGCGACTACAGCGAACCGATAAAGCTAATTAATAAAATATTGTCAACCATTTGATATTAGAAATGTTAAAATAAAACTTTTACAGATAAATCTAATTTATAAAATATTGCCAATTGAGGGTTTGCAAGTTAGTTTGATTATAGGTTTTGAGTGTTAGAATAGAAATAACGCTAAATACAGGGTTAAATTCAATTCAAAATAAAAGACCATGACAATAAAAAATAACCTTTAAAATATAAATCGCGAAGAAAATGAAGTAACGCGACTTTTAAAATTAGTATAAAATGTTTAATCCCTCTGAAAACGTGAAAATTCATATAGGACAAAACCCAAATACATGTTTACTGAGCTTAGCACTCTACTTTTTCAATCCTCTATTCTCAATGGTGGCCTCTATTTTTACCATCGTCTGCTTCGTAAACTTTATGGATGCATTGGAAGGGCTCAAATTAAGCTAAGTGGGTACACTTCTTGTTTAATTTATATACTTCTAACCATATTAAAGTATCAATTTTAATAAAAGGAATTCAACTTAAGTGTTGTTTTGCTATCTGAAATTCGAAAACAAAGAAGGTAGTACAGGGGTACTTAAGTTGATTTTAATATTTTTTTTTAGAAATAACTTAAGTATACAGCGAAATAATCATTAGTGGTATCTAATTTTTTAAGTGCCCACATACTTCTCATCTCGTATAAAAGAGGGTCATTTTTGTACTATAAAACCATTCCATTCCTGAAATCCGCTACAGGAAAAAAGTTGATTAAGCTAAGCAATTTACGAGCGACGTCCTAGCGTACTTGTAATTAAGAAAGTAAGTACTTAGTTTTACGATTTTGCTTAAAACTATGATTTTAAATCGATAAAGTGAAACACGTAAAGTGTCCCTGACCAAAATTGTTTCACAAACATCTGTACCGTTTAATAAGATACGAGTATGATAACGATTTCTAGAGCCCTAAGTTCGATAATGATTCATTAGGAAAATTTGAATATAGTTTAAATTTTTAATTACTTATTTTTTGGTTTGACTACCAATTTGGAGGACTACTGTTTTGATTTTGATATAACTAAATTTGATTGGTTTTCGAAAAGTTTTCTCTTCTACCCCCGCCCCCAGTTTATAATTATGATGTCAGTTGTAAATTGTTTTTTTCGAGTATAAAAAGGGTAAACAGAAAAATTGAGAGATAGTATTAAGAAAACAGCCAATTCGAATTGTTTCGGAATCGGCTCGAGGGACTAAGTACGTAGATATACGTCAATTGTAAATTCTAAACTTTGTATATATATTATATTCATTCATTCATTCTTACTAATTTTATAGTAATGGATCCTATTTCCATAACTTTGGCCTCGGGAAATGAGTACGTCGGTACGACAACCGAATCTATGATTTGCTTTCACTGCGGCGAATGTACGGAAGAATTGGCAGTAAGAGGCGGAGAACTCTTCTTTTGCTGGGGTCGAGAGTGCGCGCATTATCAAATGGGAGTAATTTTTCGACATGGTAATGTCTATACCAAACACATCCCAGGGCATCTTATAAAGGAGTTCCCGCCCCATCTCCGCTGTACGTACTGTGGAAGAAGAGGGTCGAAGAGAAGCCGTCGACGGGAGGAGTGCTCAGCGTTCGATTTCATGGGATGCTGTCATTACCCTAAGCCTCCCAGAGACCGAACTGTAGTTCGTTTTATAAATAGATAAATAAATAAATAAAATTGCGAATAATTTACAAATAAATGTCTATTGACTTTTCTTCATCCTATAATATAAGTTTATTCCTAAATTTTTAAGCTTATTACAATAAGATTTCTTTAAGAGAGAGAGAGAGAGAAAGAATTGCTTAAATTAGGAAGTAATAATGAATCTATTGAATCCAATGTAAAGAAAATGCATCAAGATATTAACTTGGAAAATCCAAAAGATGATTCACCAGTAAGCAGTATTCAGTTAATTAAAAATCATAAACAAAAACCGACTGATTACGGTGCATCAAGATATAATATTTGTATATCTTCGAAAAAAGGTGAATCATTAAACATCAACAATGCGGTAATTTACTTATAATATATTTTATATGAAAATAATTAAAGGTTTTATAAATGATAAATTATATTATAGATTATAGGTGGATCTAATAGCAAAATAGTATACGTCCAGGTAAAGTATTGTTTTATTTAGAAGTTTAAATATTAAGTTAATGGTTTATTTTAGAATAACTATATGTTAAATGATTTATTTTAGAATAGCGTTGATACATATGGTGGTAGGACAACATTAGAAAGTAGGTATATTGATTTAAAAAAACTATCGATTAATTAAACATTTTAATAATATTTTTACATAGCTTCGATAGTATCCAGAGATTGTACGATTGTTATTACGAAATGAAACTAATTTATTTTATAATAAATATAGGTAGTAAAATGCTGCAAAAACCTCTGACTCTACGTTCAATACGTTAAAATAGATTACAATACGTAAATATAGGTGAAAAAATACTAGAAAAACACGCATACTATTATTTTTTTTAATTTTTGGAAATACACAACATCCACCAGTTACTTCGCAATGACGAACTGGCTGCTCTCTTTGTCCCAGGAGACATGACCAATGAGTTGGCAAAGTACGGAAAAGACTCGTACATCCAAGAATTGGCAACAGGTGGCGCAAAAAATTACGCCTTGATTTATACGGAACACGTAATTTTTTGCGCCACCTGTTGCCAATTCTTGGATGTACGAGTCTTTTCCGTACTTTGCCAACTCATTGGTCATGTCTCCTGGGACAAAGAGAGCAGCCAGTTCGTCATTGCGAAGTAACTGGTGGATGTTGTGTATTTCCAAAAATTAAAAAAAATAATAGTATGCGTGTTTTTCTAGTATTTTTTCACCTATATTTACGTATTGTAATCTATTTTAACGTATTGAACGTAGAGTCAGAGGTTTTTGCAGCATTTTACTACCTATATTTATTATAAAATAAATTAGTTTCATTTCGTAATAACAATCGTACAATCTCTGGATACTATCGAAGCTATGTAAAAATATTATTAAAATGTTTAATTAATCGATAGTTTTTTTAAATCAATATACCTACTTTCTAATGTTGTCCTACCACCATATGTATCAACGCTATTCTAAAATAAATCATTTAACATATAGTTATTCTAAAATAAACCATTAACTTAATATTTAAACTTCTAAATAAAACAATACTTTACCTGGACGTATACTATTTTGCTATTAGATCCACCTATAATCTATAATATAATTTATCATTTATAAAACCTTTAATTATTTTCATATAAAATATATTATAAGTAAATTACCGCATTGTTGATGTTTAATGATTCACCTTTTTTCGAAGATATACAAATATTATATCTTGATGCACCGTAATCAGTCGGTTTTTGTTTATGATTTTTAATTAACTGAATACTGCTTACTGGTGAATCATCTTTTGGATTTTCCAAGTTAATATCTTGATGCATTTTCTTTACATTGGATTCAATAGATTCATTATTACTTCCTAATTTAAGCAATTCTTTTCTCTCTCTCTCTCTCTCTTAAAGAAATCTTATTGTAATAAGCTTAAAAATTTAGGAATAAACTTATATTATAGGATGAAGAAAAGTCAATAGACATTTATTTGTAAATTATTCGCAATTTTATTTATTTATTTATCTATTTATAAAACGAACTACAGTTCGGTCTCTGGGAGGCTTAGGGTAATGACAGCATCCCATGAAATCGAACGCTGAGCACTCCTCCCGTCGACGGCTTCTCTTCGACCCTCTTCTTCCACAGTACGTACAGCGGAGATGGGGCGGGAACTCCTTTATAAGATGCCCTGGGATGTGTTTGGTATAGACATTACCATGTCGAAAAATTACTCCCATTTGATAATGCGCGCACTCTCGACCCCAGCAAAAGAAGAGTTCTCCGCCTCTTACTGCCAATTCTTCCGTACATTCGCCGCAGTGAAAGCAAATCATAGATTCGGTTGTCGTACCGACGTACTCATTTCCCGAGGCCAAAGTTATGGAAATAGGATCCATTACTATAAAATTAGTAAGAATGAATGAATGAATATAATATATATACAAAGTTTAGAATTTACAATTGACGTATATCTACGTACTTAGTCCCTCGAGCCGATTCCGAAACAATTCGAATTGGCTGTTTTCTTAATACTATCTCTCAATTTTTCTGTTTACCCTTTTTATACTCGAAAAAAACAATTTACAACTGACATCATAATTATAAACTGGGGGCGGGGGTAGAAGAGAAAACTTTTCGAAAACCAATCAAATTTAGTTATATCAAAATCAAAACAGTAGTCCTCCAAATTGGTAGTCAAACCAAAAAATAAGTAATTAAAAATTTAAACTATATTCAAATTTTCCTAATGAATCATTATCGAACTTAGGGCTCTAGAAATCGTTATCATACTCGTATCTTATTAAACGGTACAGATGTTTGTGAAACAATTTTGGTCAGGGACACTTTACGTGTTTCACTTTATCGATTTAAAATCATAGTTTTAAGCAAAATCGTAAAACTAAGTACTTACTTTCTTAATTACAAGTACGCTAGGACGTCGCTCGTAAATTGCTTAGCTTAATCAACTTTTTTCCTGTAGCGGATTTCAGGAATGGAATGGTTTTATAGTACAAAAATGACCCTCTTTTATACGAGATGAGAAGTATGTGGGCACTTAAAAAATTAGATACCACTAATGATTATTTCGCTGTATACTTAAGTTATTTCTAAAAAAAAATATTAAAATCAACTTAAGTACCCCTGTACTACCTTCTTTGTTTTCGAATTTCAGATAGCAAAACAACACTTAAGTTGAATTCCTTTTATTAAAATTGATACTTTAATATGGTTAGAAGTATATAAATTAAACAAGAAGTGTACCCACTTAGCTTAATTTGAGCCCTTCCAATGCATCCATAAAGTTTACGAAGCAGACGATGGTAAAAATAGAGGCCACCATTGAGAATAGAGGATTGAAAAAGTAGAGTGCTAAGCTCAGTAAACATGTATTTGGGTTTTGTCCTATATGAATTTTCACGTTTTCAGAGGGATTAAACATTTTATACTAATTTTAAAAGTCGCGTTACTTCATTTTCTTCGCGATTTATATTTTAAAGGTTATTTTTTATTGTCATGGTCTTTTATTTTGAATTGAATTTAACCCTGTATTTAGCGTTATTTCTATTCTAACACTCAAAACCTATAATCAAACTAACTTGCAAACCCTCAATTGGCAATATTTTATAAATTAGATTTATCTGTAAAAGTTTTATTTTAACATTTCTAATATCAAATGGTTGACAATATTTTATTAATTAGCTTTATCGGTTCGCTGTAGTCGCGTTACCATGTTATCTGCGTCCGTGCGAAACGGAAATCAAACGAAATTACCTGGCGAGCGAAAATAATAATTAGTGCACTTCTTGTATTATTTATATACTTTTGCTATGGTACATTTGATTATAAAAATTTATAAATTACCAAACCCCTCCTCCCACCTCTCACCGTTTTTTAAGTACCAAATGAAGTTATTATTTCAAGTGATTTCTGATTTGGCATAAATATAGGAGCGAGCATTCTACATTTTTACATTCTTCGTAATTACGAGCAAGTTTAAGGGCTAAATATTAGCTATGGAAAATAACGTGGATATGCGTGTAACTAAAGCAGTTCTTAGGTTTTCTTTTAAGCCTGATATGCCAAACGAAAAACAATTTTCGTTTAGAACGTTAGAAATAATGTTAAGAAAATATAAAAACTGGTATTTACGTGAATTGAACCTGCAAGAGGACGAAGGTTACATCGACGTCCATCTAGCTACCCATGTCGTCATTGAGAAGATTTTTCAAAGATTGGGCCCTCACTCAAGGGAATACATTAACGTAAGCTTGAAATTTGTTTTGATCTAATTATTATTATTATTATTATTATTCGATTCAAAACTTTGATTATACAACATAAAAACTTGCGGAGACTAAAGCGTTAGTAAGTTAGTGTATGAATGTATGTATGTACGATAGTGGATATATGAGACAGTGATAAATTGAACTAGTGAATAGAAGGTATGGATTATCTTTTAGCTTATTATTTTGATTTCTTTACTTTATAGATCGAGAGACGTATTGTAGGGGTCTCGGACGAGGACGAGGAAAAAGTTAATGCAATGCTAGATGTTTTTTTACACGGCGATTTACCCAACGCTGAATAAAACGAAGTATCTTCATCTTCGGTGAAACGGGTACCGACTCCCAAAATTGAAATTAAGGCAAAAAAAATGAAAAAAAATCTGTATAAAAATAAAATAAATAAATTTATTTTGATCCGAATGTGGTTTTTGTTATGGAACCAATGACAATAAGCTTTAAACTTGGCTTACTTTGATAAAAAACGTCTCTTATTCCCCAAGAACATGTATATTTATCGAGAATGTACTACCTCTATTAGATATTTTGGAGGAAGGGCGAACTAAAATTTATGCTTGTTTACGAAATTAATTAGCATATTTTTTTTAAAAAAAACAAATGCATTCATGTTAGGATATGATTTACGGAAAATGTACTTTCATGGGCTAGGCTTAGAAATTTAGTCTTAACTATTTACACTTTACAGGTTTTTAGGTCTAGCTTTAATTTTTTGCGTATTGGAAAATGTATTTCAGCATATTATTATAAGTAAACTTTTAGTGTTATCAATGTCCACCAGTTAGGAAATGGTTTATGGATAGGAAAATATTTATAAATACTAAAGACAGAGGCAGAAACTAGGAGATCAGAGGAAAAAGATTTTTGAGATGCCCCTGATGTGATAGCCTACATTGAAGATGTTGAAATTGTTTGGTGAGAAATCACAAAACCTTTAAAATAAAATAATTGATTTTCCGTATTTAATTTTTTTCTTAAAATCCTACTACTATGCCAAGAATGTATTTATTTATTTATTTATTTATTTATACTTAGGGAGAATGAATATGTCGATAATATTTTTAGCGTTTCTCCAATTCCACCCGTTGAGATCTTTTAATATCACTGCTTTGAGAACCATGGCGCCATCTAAACTTTGAAATAATCCTTAATTAAATATATTGATAAAAGAACTCTAGTGATGACACTTCCACTATTTTCAGTGACGTACCGATTCTCACGTGACTTTCATTTTCTGTGCGCGCGCACCCGATTAATAAGATAACTGAACTTTGAGCAATGGATTTTTTTTCCACTGGTACTTAAGATATGCCGTCAGGGTAGTCATGGGAATCAATTCTTAGTTATCTCAATAAAGAGTCTTAGCATTGGGAATAGTCATTGAAGGTCACGCTGAAAAGTAAGTTATAATAATAATAATCAGCTAGGCTATTTTATTATATTTAAAATGAAATTTTTAGGCATTCTTTTATATATATATATTGGAAATGTATTAGACAGAAATTAGGTCTAGTAGGGGTAAGATTAGCGTAGAAATTAAGTTACTATCACGTGACTCGTTCATTTTTCTGTGCACGCGCACGTTTAATAAGATAACTGAACTTTGAGCACTGGATTTTTCCACCGGTACTTAAGATATGCCGTCAGTGTAGTCATAGGATTTTTCACTCTTAATAAATACTTTAAAATGTAAAAAATAAGACTCATTATTGAAAAAAACTTAACACATAGCCATTTTTTAGCAATCTTCTACGTAACTCAATTTTCCAAGAGGATTGTTTTCCGTAAACATTTTCAAGTGAGAGCTCGATTTTGATATCGTCAACGTGGTATTTCCAAAACTCTCCTTGAGTAGCAAAGGGTTTTTTCCAAATACTCAAGTGGGTTAATATGTGCCGTCAATCATTAGAGGCAGTTTAAACTGTCAGAGAGAGACAGCCAATAGAATTTGAGGGTTATTTGAAGTTTAGATCACGTGATGAATTATTCTCAACAAGATAGGAATAAATTAATCTTCCGTGCGTCATTTCTCTACGGCACATTGACGAGTAAAGACCTGCTGACGGTTCGCTCAGTCTTTTCTACAGCTTGACAAAGGATTTCTACCCATAAAGTAAGTAACTATTTTTTCTTGGTAATAGACTATATTTTTAGACATATTTAAAACAATTTGCATATTGAAAAAAGCATTTATATTGATAATTTTAGCGTAGAAATTTAACCATATTGATAAAATTAGGTTTAGTAGACTTAGGGGTAAATGTAGGCTTAGAGAATGTATCATTTGAAACTATAGAACGTATTTGGTCTAGATCAGCTATGGACATTGAAGTGTATCGACTTGAAACGTTTCGTCACTGGAAAAATCCGCACGTCACTAAGGAGCAACTAGCGAAGGCTGGATTCTACTATATTCAGCGGGGCGATGAAGTACGATGTTACAAATGCCATGGCGTATTAGAAGGATGGAAATCAGGAGACGTACCAGAACTTGAACATGCTAGATTCTTTCCAAACTGTCCGGCTAGGGATAATTCACCATCGGAAAAAAAGTACCTTTCGCTAGAATGGGACATTCCCCCGACGCCAAAAGCAACTACGGTCTCTGACAAAAGCTTCTCACCTGTACCAGAAGAAGACGTTTGTAACTGTCCCTCGGATGTCAGACGATACTGTTGCTAAACACTACAAATACGTGAGTTAGAACTTTTAATTAAATTAAGTTGCAGGAGATCGTTTCACCCCATTTAAATGCCTGTAAACTTAACTACTTTAATTTGTTTTAATTGTGTAATGTACAAGATAACCATCTAATGGAATATCTGATAGTACCTACTAACATGTAAAACAAAGTTCTAAAATAAAAAATTAAATGTAAATAACTTGTTTTTATTGCCTAGAGATTAGAAATTAAGGGGTTCGAAAGCGATAAGCAAACGGGTAAAAATCTAATCTCCAGATATCTGCGCGAGGAAAACTAATTTTGGAGAATGGGGATGGGGGAAAGCAGGGATGTACCCAAAAATGGACCAAAATGGACCAAATGTACCCCAAAAACGACCAAAGTCACCATTTTCGGCCCTATGTACCCCATTTCGGACCAAATGTACCCCAAACTGGACCTTTTAGCTTTATTGTAATGTTAAACTCCCATAGAGATTCCCCTAAAAAGAATAATAAACTGGCGGTCCAATTTTGGGTACATTAATTATTTCGGAGAGATAAAACTAATTCTGGCAAACTGCTGCGATTTATAGCGAATGGGGAAAAAGCCAATTTCTAGCGATTGGGATCGATAGTATGAGAGATAACAATTATGGTTGTTTTTATTGCCTAGAGATGGGGGAAAGCAACTGGTGATTAGAAGGGGTGAAAGCAATGGGGGAAAGGAGCTGGTGAACGAGAGATAAAGTATCCAGTGAATGGGGGTTGGGGGAAAGCAACTGGTGATTAGAAGGGGTGAAAGCAATGGGGGAAAGGAGCTGGTGAACGAGAGATAAAGTATCCAGTGAATGGGGGTTGGGGGAAAGCAACCCGTGAACGGGAGAATCTGGTGATTGGAAATTCTGGTGATTGGAAATTCTGGTGATTGGAAATTCTGGTGATTGGAAATTCTGGTGATTGAGAGAGAGGCGCGGGTGGGGGAGGAACGGGAGAGGCGCGGGTGAACGGCGGGAGCCAAGCTCTTTGTGTCTATCCGGTGATTGAGAATGAAATTCTCATTCACCGGATAGACACCCTTCTCTCTGAAATGGTACCCTGGTATAGTTAATGGTAGACGTGTCCTAATACTCGATCTGTATATAATCCCATTAATTTTATTTCTTCATTGTTGCAATTTCAAAATAGGATAAAGAGATTTCAATGCTGGAAATTAGAATTGGAAATTTCGGAAAAACCAGCCAAATGGTCGATAAAACACAACGGGAAACTCCGTTTCAAAGAATTGTAGAGAGAGAACGCACCAATGTTTGTATTATCTTTCGATATACGTGACTCGTTTTGTAATGATATTTCTGGGCGCTCGTTTCGTTTTAGCTAGGCCGACAATTTGAGCCCGCGGTGTGCCATCAACTAATTCACCGCCGCGCTAATTATCGGTCCGCCTGTATTAGATCTGCTACTCGGAAAGCGCTATCGCGTTCGTGGGAATTGGCTAGGTCTATTAATCTAATGAAAATTTCCCTTAAGCGTAATTCACTCCAAGATGAAGTTCCCAATTTTGAGGGAATATACGATCAATATACAGGGTGTCCACTAAACACGATCCAGGGCGAATATATCAGAAACCGTTTTCTCTAGGAATTTAAAATTTCTATGTTACGTAGCTCGTGCAGGGGGCCAAAGAAGAATGATAACCTCGATGACCTTCAACCATGTCTTCAAGGTCATACAAAAACTATCTCGAGAACCGTAAGTGTTAGAAAGTTGGTTCCAATTAGAAAAGTGTTCCCCGTCACGTTTTATGCCTGCATAGCGTGAACATGATCGGATTCGATCAATAGTAAGTTGAGAAACATTTTACCAAAATCACAAAGGTCGTAAAAGGGAAAATTGCAAGACAGCGCTAATAACTCCAAAACAAGTCGTGCTACATTATCGAAAATTGCTAGACAATCGCATCATGGTAGGAAATTTCAATATTCGGAAAATTGTATGACCTTGAACCATGTCTTCAAGGTCATACTAAAATTATCTCGAGAACCATATTAGGTTTAGATCAAAAATTCCAATAAGAAAGTTGTTCTTCGTCACATTTTATGTATTAATAACTTGAAATAAGGTTTGAAATTATAATTTATAATTGGAATTTTTGCTCTAAACCTAATGGTTCTCGAGATAAATTTGGATGACCTTGAAGACATGGTTAAAGGTCATCGAGGTTCATCGAGGTTATCATTCTTCTTTGGCCCCCTGCACGAGCTACGTAACATAAAAAAATTAAATTCCTAGAGAAAACGGTTTCTGATATATTCACCCTGGATCGTTTTTTAGTGGACACCCTGTATAGGAGTTGGGACAAAAGCCTTCCTTTCCCGAGAAATTGGAAGACCCCTCATTTTTCGCTAGAAGCTCCCCGATAAATTAGTCCTTTATACTTTGCATAATTACTCAGAACGTTGGGCGAAAAGACCCACTTGTGACCCATTAAGATCATGGTTAGCAAATTCTGTCCTTTTTCCAAAAGAACAAAAACGTTTCTTTGTTTTGTTTCAAACGCGATTTATTCCTGTAAACGGTTTTTAAATCAAACCAACACCAAATCTTTGTTTAAATCAAGTTATAAACGTTTCGTCGAACCATAAGTGACAAAATATTAAAAGTATGACACGTATTAGTCCAACACTAATGTGGTTTGTTACTACTCTTTGTAACTGTTAAAAGTAACGATGCTCTAGTAATCAACGACACTTCGCAGCTTAGCCAAGGCCTATTAGAAATTGAAACGCTTTCGAAAGTAAAAATTAAACTTGGTAAAAATAATCATGAATTATTGAATATAACATAAAATTTAACTTTTTAATCGAATTCTCGCCACTTTAAGGACCACAGAATTGTTTGAATTTCAATTTGTGCGTATAAAGTACCACTTGTTTTTGGAAGGCAGGAGGTGTATGCCAGAATAACGTGAAGCTCAGCCCGATTTCTTAAAACAGTTCTGTGGCCAGGTAAGCGGGAAATTTTAGACAATGTAGTGTTCTTGACGCCAGAATATGTAGACTAATGTTTTTTCTCAATAGTGTGCCCTCTTTTAGACTTTTTTTCTTAAGGTAAAGGACCCGGCTTAGGCCCCACCAAATTAATTTACGGAAACCCTTAAAATCAATATGGTTTTACCAGTGAGCCTAGCACGTTTTGATAGGATAGTATTAACTTTATAAACTATCGAAAAATAATACCATTAGTCGGTATATCTTTGACATTTCCCGATTTCATGACATGTCAAACACAAAATGGCCTCCAAAAGTGGTGTTTTGGAAACGTAAAACATACGTACTTTCAGGGGCATAGGAACTGGAGGGGGCCATACCCAAAAATATTATTAGAAGGGGCAGCTAATTTATTTGCACCATCCAAATTTCCGGTCGGCTAAAACTTCAATATGACAATTTACCCCTAATACGAGAAAAGTTGAAACTTTCGATAATTTGATCATGGATAGTAGATTTTAGAGGATCGGTAAAAAGCCTGGTTTTTAGCCCCCGTAAATCAATTACACTAAGGGAGTCGGCCAAGGTTATTTGAAAAAAAAAGTATCGCTAAGAGTGGACGATACTGTTCGAAAAAAGAAAAAAGATAAACACGAAGTACATTTTTACGACAAAAGGTATTTTTTCACGTTTTTATAGATTAAATATGATATACTAAATATCAGTTGATAGTTTTTATTGAATTAAAAAACCCAAAATTAAAAATTAGTAAAATATAAAGCGCAAAAAATTACGTAACAATATCAACCGCATTAGATTGCCATTTTGAAATTTTAAGATCACGTGGTACAAACGACCTTGCAAAACTCCCTCGGAGTCTCTCGAGCTGATTTATACGCGGGGAGAAATAAAATGCACTGTGGAAGGGTATCGAAAACCTGTCCTCTTAATTTACTGACCATGATTTGATTGGAACCAATATTGAATTTGTATCACAATACTCTTCGAGCTCGGGGCTTGGATAATAAATTTTCCCTTTATTTGTTTTTATCTAAGACCAAAATTAAATGAATTAAAACTTATTTTTGGCATATTAAATCATATTATAACCGCGAATAATATCCATAAATAGACAGTTAACGGAAATTTTCATGAATAATCGAAATTTTGGAGGTTAATTTATCTGATTTATTTTATTTTAGTTAGTGTTGTTAATTTTCTGGAACATAAAATTTTCCGCAACTCGGAAAAATAAAAAATTGAAACATAAATTACTTTTAAATGTTTTTTTTAATTTTTTAAACTTTTTATCGATTTAAAATGTCTAATATCAGTAAACATACTAAAAAACATTAATAGTGTTACATTGTTAATCAGTTTAAACTAGTCTAGAGGTTTAGTTTTACTTTCAGATTCGAAAAAATTAGGCGAAAAAGCCGCTTTATTTAAATTTGCAAACAATATATTAGGCTAATCATAGAAGGAAATTTTTTTAAATTCTTTTCGGAAAAATACGGAAAATTTTCCGGAAAAAAGGTCTTGGTCATTTTCCACGGAAAATTACAACACTAATTTTAGTGTAAATTATTACCTTAACTGCATCTAAAAATATCCAATGTTTGGCTTAAACTAAGAATAAACTTACCAGAAAAATGGTTTTAAGAAAATGTTATCTACGAAACTGGTCTACTTAGGCGTAAATGTACGTATTTTTATGGTTAAAGGAGACCAAATGAACGCTACTCTCATTTTGAGCAAAATTGAGTGGTAAAATATCGCTTTAAAGAGTCCGAAACGAAAATTAAAAGGGCGTAAAAAGAGCGGCATGAGAGAAGCGGAAATTTCAACGCTCAAAGAAGAGCCTAAAGAAAGGAGTTAAAATTACACCACTCATGAACGAGTGAAAAGAGAGGAGCGGAAATTTCAACGCTCAAAGAAGAGCCTAAAGAAAGGAGTTAAAATTACACCACTCATGAACGAGTGAAAAGAGAGGAGCGGAAATTTCAACGCTCAAAGAAGAGCCTAAAGAAAGGAGTTAAAATTACACCACTCATGAACGAATGAAAAGAGAGGAGCGGAAATTTCAACGCTCAAAGAAGAGCCTAAAGAAAGGAGTTAAAATTACACCACTCATGAACGAGTGAAAAGAGAGGAGCGGAAATTACGCCGCTGATGAAAGAGCAACAAGAGAGGAGTGGGAATTACTTCGCTCTTAAAAGAGCAACAAGAGGGGAGTGGAAATTACGGCGCTAATAAAAGAGCAACAAGAGAGGAGTGGAAATTACGGCGCTAATAAAAGAGCAACAAGAGAGGAGTGGAAATTACGGCGCTAATAAAAGAGCAACAAGAGAGGAGTGGAAATTACGGCGCTAATAAAAGAGCAATAAGAGATGAGTGGAAATTACGGCGCTCATAATAATCAATAATCAGCTAGGCTAATACCCAAGACACCACCTTAGGCCTAAGTCATCAAGCGACTTTTGAAGCCATTAATTCAGGTGGCCGGGTTACAATGCGTAGGAGGGTGGTGGAAAACCCTTCATGCCACGCGAACCAACAGCTCCCTACACTAACTATTACCGTTAACCTAGACAAGTTTTTATGGAAGGGGAAACCGAAGATCTCGGGGGAAAACCCCTTAAACCAGTGATTAGAGAACTTGCAAACTCAACGCAGGAGTTGTTTCGAGTTTTCCCCCAGTGCCACAAGCTGGGATCGAAAGAGCAACAAGAGAGGAGTGGAAATTACGGCGCTCATAAAAGAACAATAAGAGAGGAGTGGAAATTACGGCGCTCATAAAAAGAACGAAAAGAGAGAAGCGAAAATTTCCCGCTCAAAAAAGAGCGAGCGTGAGCGAATATCAAGTTAGTGAGCTCGAGCTGAGTGACTGTTCGTGTACCAAGGCTTAATTTTGAATCTAGTTTTGCATAACATGGCGGGAGGAAAAATCTTGGCTGTCATCTCAGTCTTGCTTAGAGATTCGAAGTTTAAACCAAGTTATTTCAAAGTGGCCAAAATCAATATTCTTCACCTCGAAACAAAAGGTTACCAATACAACCAGTACTGGATTTAACGTTATAGGCACATTAGGCACGTGCCTAGGTTGACACATTTCTAGGGGTGGACAATTTCAGGGCCAGGGGTGGAAAATTTCCTTCTTCAAATAATTAATTGTAAGGGCGCCATTTTCATCCGGCCCTGAATCCAACACGCCACAATATTATTAAGTAATATTAGGGGTGTACCCTAAACTCTCTTCAACTGACACTATTTTGTAAATTTAGGGTAGATATAGTAAAGTTAAATTGTAGGTTAAAATAAAAACTTCGTTATATTTGCATATATTTAAAACTTTTATTAAGGCTTAAGCCTTAGTCTGGCCATCTTCGGAGACAATGAACGTCGTCAAATTTTGAACAAACAAAGCAACCGTACAACTTAATAAACTTAATAAAAGTTTTAAATAAATGCAAATATAACGAAGTTTTTATTTTAACCTACAATTTAACAACGCATATAGCACTGCTAACTTAACTATTAATTAATGTTATAGTAAAGTTAGTTAATACAAATTATTAGACGACTAACTGTAGGCATTTTTCTTTGGTTGTTTTAGGGTAGATATATTATAGTTAGTTAATGACACAATACTTTGCATAGATCTAAATTTTGATATAAGTCTGTCTGAAGGAAATTCTACCGACTTAAGACGGAATTCTCACCACTTTAAGGATCACAGAATTGTTTGAATTTCAATGTGAGAGTATAAAGTACCACTGGTTTTTGGAAGCTAGGAGGTGTATGCCAGATTAACGTGAAGCTCAGCCCGATTTTTTAAAACAGTTCTGCGGCCATGTAAGCGGGAAATTTTAGACAATTTAGTGTTCTTTCTAGTCACTTTTTTCACAATTTCATTAGATATTCTCTCCATTCCTGGCTGTATTGATACTCCTAGTATAACCATATACCGGCTTTATCATGCTTCCCAGTCACTCTTATGCTGGACTATCCATATCCGGATTTATTGGTCATAAAACACTTTTTATTATCCAAAGAAGCTCTTTTATTTTTACTAAGGAACATATCACAGGAAATATAAAGTTCTTTGTATTTTCCATAGATACACTGGTTTCGACCATCAACGATCACATTTTAACCAGGAAGGTGCCAAAATCAATATTTAAGCTTTACCTCAGTGAGTGTCTAACGATGGCCCGCGGCTAATTTGTGAGCTATTTAGTTACTTAGTCCGATTTGAGTTATAAATATAATTTTTAATGGTACCTTTGAAAGTTCTTCTCAAATTTCGGATGAACAGTTATTTAAATGATATTTATTTCCACTCGGGGCTAATTACTATGATGTTTGATTTTTAACGTTCCTAAAAATCCCGTCTTGTGAAGAGTTGAAATAAAACTACTCCTTTCCAATGGTGATCCCGGATCGTCAACATACTAATTCTACCTAAGTGCAAATAAATACATTTGTTTTCAGATTTTGAATTATATTTCAAGAATTTTTTAAACTACCTACAATAAGTTAACCAAAATTAGGATTATGTCACTTTTACAAAACTTTTCATATGAAACCAAGTTTAGCAGTGCCCAAAATGACTTTCAGACTGAATATTTTTGGGTAGTACTCGATTTTAGAACAACCCAAATACGGTAGAACTACCCACTGAAATGTGTGCTGTGACCCACCATTTAAACTAATTTACCAAACAAAACATTTTATTGAACAGGGAACCCATTGTATCGGATATTGAGACCCTTATATGGATCAGATCCTATTGTATGGACCAGAAGGATCTTTTTTATTAACCATGAGACCTTTATATTGATCATATCCTATTGTATGGACCAGAATTATCTTTTTTATAAACCATGAGACCTTTACAATGATCAGATCCTATTGTATGGACCAGAAGGATCTTTTTTATTAACCATGAGACCTTTATATTGATCATATCCTATTGTATGGACCAGAATTATCTTTTTTATAAACCATGAGACCTTTACATTGATCAGATCCTATTGTATGGACCAGAAGGATCTTTTTTATTAACCATGAGACCTTTATATTGATCATATCCTATTGTATGGACCAGAATTATCTTTTTTATAAACCATGAGACCTTTACATTGATCAGATCCTATTGTATGGACCAGAAGGATCTTTTTTATTAACCATGAGACCTTTATATTGATCATATCCTATTGTATGTACCAGAATTATCTTTTTTATAAACCATGAGACCTTTACATTGATCAGATCCTATTGTATGGACCAGAAGGATCTTTTTTATTAACCATGAGACCTTTATATTGATCATATCCTATTGTATGTACCAGAATTATCTTTTTTATAAACCATGAGACCTTTACATTGATCAGATCCTATTGTATGGACCAGAAGGATCTTTTTTATTAACCATGAGACCTTTATATTGATCATATCCTATTGTATGTACCAGAATTATCTTTTTTATAAACCATGAGACCTTTACATTGATCAGATCCTATTGTATGGACCAGAAGGATCTTTTTTATTAACCATGAGACCTTTATATTGATCATATCCTATTGTATGTACCAGAATTATCTTTTTTATAAACCATGAGACCTTTACATTGATCAGATCCTATTGTATGGACCAGAAGGATCTTTTTTATTAACCATGAGACCTTTATATTGATCATATCCTATTGTATGTACCAGAATTATCTTTTTTATAAACCATGAGACCTTTACATTGATCAGATCCTATTGTATGGACCAGAAGGATCTTTTTTATTAACCATGAGACCTTTATATTGATCATATCCTATTGTATGGACCAGAATTATCTTTTTTATAAACCATGAGACCTTTACATTGATCAGATCCTATTGTATGGACCAGAAGGATCTTTTTTATTAACCATGAGACCTTTATATTGATCATATCCTATTGTATGGACCAGAATTATCTTTTTTATAAACCATGAGACCTTTACATTGATCAGATCCTATTGTATGGACCAGAAGGATCTTTTTTATTAACCATGAGACCTTTATATTGATCATATCCTATTGTATGGACCAGAATTATCTTTTTTATAAACCATGAGACCTTTACATTGATCAGATCCTATTGTATGGACCAGAAGGATCTTTTTTATTAACCATGAGACCTTTATATTGATCATATCCTATTGTATGTACCAGAATTATCTTTTTTATAAACCATGAGACCTTTACATTGATCAGATCCTATTGTATGGACCAGAAGGATCTTTTTTATTAACCATGAGACCTTTATATTGATCATATCCTATTGTATGTACCAGAATTATCTTTTTTATAAACCATGAGTCCTTTACATTGATCAGATCCTATTGTATGGACCAGAAGGATCTTTTTTATTAACCATGAGACCTTTATATTGATCATATCCTATTGTATGTACCAGAATTATCTTTTTTATAAACCATGAGACCTTTACATTGATCAGATCCTATTGTATGGACCAGAAGGATCTTTTTTATTAACCATGAGACCTTTATATTGATCATATCCTATTGTATGGACCAGAATTATCTTTTTTATAAACCATGAGACCTTTACATTGATCAGATCCTATTGTATGGACCAGAAGGATCTTTTTTATTAACCATGAGACCTTTATATTGATCATATCCTATTGTATGTACCAGAATTATCTTTTTTATAAACCATGAGACCTTTACATTGATCAGATCCTATTGTATGGACCAGAAGGATCTTTTTTATTAACCATGAGACCTTTATATTGATCATATCCTATTGTATGTACCAGAATTATCTTTTTTATAAACCATGAGACCTTTACATTGATCAGATCCTATTGTATGGACTAGAAGGATCTTTTTTATTAACCATGAGACCTTTATATTGATCATATCCTATTGTATGGACCAGAATTATCTTTTTTATAAACCATGAGACCTTTACATTGATCAGATCCTATTGTATGGACCAGAAGGATCTTTTTTATTAACCATGAGACCTTTATATTGATCATATCCTATTGTATGGACCAGAATTATCTTTTTTATAAACCATGAGACCTTTACATTGATCAGATCCTATTGTATGGACCAGAAGGATCTTTTTTATTAACCATGAGACCTTTATATTGATCATATCCTATTGTATGTACCAGAATTATCTTTTTTATAAACCATGAGACCTTTACATTGATCAGATCCTATTGTATGGACCAGAAGGATCTTTTTTATTAACCATGAGACCTTTATATTGATCATATCCTATTGTATGTACCAGAATTATCTTTTTTATAAACCCTGAGACCTTTACATTGATCAGATCCTATTGTATGGACCAGAAGGATCTTTTTTATTAACCATGAGACCTTTATATTGATCATATCCTATTGTATGTACCAGAATTATCTTTTTTATAAACCATGAGACCTTTACATTGATCAGATCCTATTGTATGGACCAGAAGGATCTTTTTTATTAACCATGAGACCTTTATATTGATCATATCCTATTGTATGTACCAGAATTATCTTTTTTATAAACCATGAGACCTTTACATTGATCAGATCCTATTGTATGGACCAGAAGGATCTTTTTTATTAACCATGAGACCTTTATATTGATCATATCCTATTGTATGTACCAGAATTATCTTTTTTATAAACCATGAGACCTTTACATTGATCAGATCCTATTGTATGGACCAGAAGGATCTTTTTTATTAACCATGAGACCTTTATATTGATCATATCCTATTGTATGTACCAGAATTATCTTTTTTATAAACCATGAGACCTTTACATTGATCAGATCCTATTGTATGGACCAGAAGGATATTTTTTATAAACCATGAGACCTTAACATTGATCAGATCCTATTGTATGGACCAGAAGGATCTTTTTTATTAACCATGAGACCTTTATATTGATCATATCCTATTGTATGGACCAGAATTATCTTTTTTATAAACCATGAGACCTTTACATTGATCAGATCCTATTGTATGGACCAGAAGGATCTTTTTTATTAACCATGAGACCTTTATATTGATCATATCCTATTGTATGTACCAGAATTATCTTTTTTATAAACCATGAGACCTTTACATTGATCAGATCCTATTGTATGGACCAGAAGGATCTTTTTTATTAACCATGAGACCTTTATATTGATCATGTCCTATTGTATGTACCAGAATTATCTTTTTTATAAACCATGAGACCTTTACATTGATCAGATCCTATTGTATGGACCAGAAGGATATTTTTTATTAACCATGAGACCTTTATATTGATCAGATCCTATTGTATGGACCAGAAGTATCTTATTTTATAAACCATGAGACCTTTATATTGATCAGATCCTATTGTATGGACCAGAAGGATCTTTTTTTTATAAACCATGAGACCTTTATATTGACCAGAGACCTCATTTAATTAACCAGAGAGTATATAGATTTGAACAAAATGCAAATTATATTGTTGATAGAGCTTATATTTCAGACCAAAAATACGGGGTTAAATAATTACAATTCAGTGTTGAGATTACACCAAATATATTTTCTAAGGAAACTTTAAAAATTAAAATGTTCCACTTACTGTAAAAAAAGAGGAAAGTTATTATTCAACCAGCTTAATTTCATGATGTTTTCATTTGAGTTAAATGATTTAACATTAGAGTAGGTCTCCATGATCGGTAATAAATCACCTGTATTTTCAATAAACGTGCGAAATTGTTATACAGCCTGCTCCTAATTAGAGTAGGTCTCCATGATCGGTAATAAATCACCTGTATTTTCAATAAACGTGCGAAATTGTTATACAGCCTGCTCCTAATTATAATAAATTCTTGAAAGGCGAATTTTTAAAGCTACCATCTTTGAATAGAGCGTTCTATAAAATCGGCCCAAAATCGGCCAAACTTTTCATGCAGACTATAGAGCTAGCTCAGCTAGACTAACAACATTTGTTATTCTTTGGTTTAAGTGAATTCGGCTTATGTCCTGTCTTTATATGAATATTTTAGATAAGTACCTTTTAGGAGTTGTAGGAGCCTAGGAGGGACCCTAGGACTGGTGTTGAAGTATGTTTGGGGTTAAGAATATTTTCATGATCTAAGTTTCTTTTGAAGCCCGTGGATTTGGGACTAGTATTTTGCTTATTTTCCATCATACATTTATTACAGAAATCATTTAAAATAAGAAAAACGGCGCGGAAAGCCGGAAATTAGTGAAGCCTAGGCTAGCAACAGGGAGTACAGAACGGGAGATGAAAAGAGGGGGGTTGTTTGGTTCTGCTGCAATGAGCTACACTTCAGCAGGCGCCTCTGCAAAATACGGGACACCTCGACTATTTAACGCCATCTATTATCAGCAGCCATGCGGTTTTTGTTGAGAAATTCAAATTTTACACACGTGGTGAAAATAAGCATGGATTATTGTTACATAAATCGACTTTCAAAAGTAAAAAAAAAATTGTAATTATTTTAACAGATCTTATAATTATTTTATATCATTTTATACAATTTATTTTTCTATTTTAGGGAATGTGTTTAAAAAGGCCATGTTAAAGACAAAAATCGGAAATATATTAGCCAATCATTGCAAAGGCTTAAGGTTTGAAATATTATACAAAATTGTATTTACATTGATTTAGTACTATGATTTCAGTTGTAAAGAAACTTGGAATATTGCCAGTTGTAAGATAATTTAAATATTTACAATTAGGATCTACGTTATCTAATGAAAGACGGCAGCATCCACTTCCTCCATAAGCAATAAAGCCACAAAAATTAGGTAGATGGCGCAAAAAGCCGTATCCTGTCCCGTATTTTGCCAACCTTTCCACCCACTTTCAACCCACCCCACCTCGATTATCTGGCTTCTTGGTTGATAACCCTAAAAGATCCGTCAAAACGACTCCCGTTCTGTACTCCCTGCTAGCAACTACGCTACTCCTAAAAATCGACTGCTCTCAATTTCTTACGGGTTTGCCAGATAAATATTTTTCTCTCACACGAAAAAGCGGCCAAACCTTCACCTCCTCCGAACACAAAAGGGGGAAAGCACACCACACCGATTTTATAGAACGTTCTATTATAATAAATTCTTGAAAGGCGTATTTTTAAAGCTGCAATCTTTGAATTATGACGTTGCGATAGATTATGTTAAAAACGGAATAAGTAGATTTCCATACTTCAATGTAGATCGATGCTAAAATTTGTGAGAAAACCAAAAATTGTCTTTCCAGCCTGATAAATTACCCAAATTTAAGCATCCAAATAATTTATTCGTTAGCTAACTATACTATATCTACCCATGGACACTGTATCTCTAACCGGACGGGAAAAGCTGTAGCTTCTGCACCATACAAAATCACTTGCCGCCGCCACCGTCTCTCTGTAAAGGGGGAGGTTCAAGAATTTTGAAAGTTTCGGGCTGTCAAGGCCATATAATTCGTCACGTGGTCGACAAAACGTTCCGTTTGAAATGGGGGCTTACATTCTTTCGAATGACCTTGACGGCCCTGCTAATCGAGTACGGCCGACTATTTCAGCTAATACGAAGTAGGATGCAAACGGACAGTGAGGGGGTACCTCTTTTAGGCTGCTTTTGTCGTCCGGTTAGAGATACAGTGTCCATGATCTACAGGGCCGTGCTTAGAGGTCTCGCGGCCCCGGGCGAAATGCATGGGCGACACTGATTGTAGCGGCCCTCCGGTATATACATCCCTATGGTAAAATTTTAGAGGCCCTGGGTGACCGCCCGGCTCGCCACCCCCTAAGCACGGCCCTGATGATCTACCCAAAAATCACCAAATAGTTTCTCTTGCTGAGAGTTGGAGGTCAAACTCTACGTCGTGAATTCGATTATAACAAAAACATAAATCTTCGAAGTTCGAGCGTTTAATAATCAGATTCTCCACCTTTCGTCCCGCAGTAACCTCACGATTTAAAACATTCCTTCCAAAAGTATGTTGTTGTTTTGTTCGCCTAAACTTTAGAATACATAATCAGCATTTTTTACATTAAGTTGCCTCCAAATACGTAAAGTTTCACAGACGAAAAGGGGTAGGAGTTAAACGCTCTCAAAGCTACTAGATTTTTGTTCAAAGTGTTCCGGCCAAGAATCTCACATTATTTTTATATCACCTAAGCCCTGGAGTTAATGTCAACCTAAAGGGCCAAGTAAAGTGGTTTTTTGCCCCAAACTGTGTTTATAGCTATATCTTTTCGCTTTTACCCACAATTCGAAGAAGCAGTCCTTCCAAATATCTCTTCTCTCTTAAAATTTTCTATAGTCTCAAAGGATCTATATTAGCCTTATGAATTCATGGTAAGTGCGATAACACCTCGTATCATTAGGCTACAAACGTAAATTAATCGATGAGCAATAGCACCATTATAATAATAATCAGCTAGGCTAATACCTGAGGCTAGACCCTAAGCCCAAGTAATCTAGCGACTTTTAATGTCATTAATTCGGGTGGCCGGGTTACAATGCGTAAGAGGGTGGTGGCAAGCCCTTCATGCCATGCACGTGAGCTAGCCGACAGCTCCCTACACTTACTATTACCGTTAGCCTCAGCAAGGTTTTGTTTAAGGGGATACCGAAGAACTTGAGGTAAAAACCTTTTTAACCAGTAGGGAGAGAGCTTGCAACCTCAACACAGAAGGATCGAGCCCGGCTCCTCTTGCTGCTAGTAGGAAGTGCTAACCACTCTGCCACCCCACCACTTTCGACTACTCATCGACATACATTTAGTGAAAGTTGAATTTTCATTAAAAGTTATGGTTTTGGTTGGATCGTTTAACCCACAGTTTTAGATATTTCTAACATTACGTGTTTTAGCAAATTGTGGGATTTAAAGGTAAATTATACTTTAATCGATAGGAAATATCTAGTTCTTGAAGACGAAATTTAAATTTCGGTATTCTGTGATCAATAACCTGGGCTTCAGCTGTATGACGGATAAAAAGTCAAACTGACGCATCGAACGATATTACGTAAAATAGAAAATCCGAGTAGGGGTGCACCAATAAATTAATTAAACGGGAGGGGGGGGAGACTTGTGGAAACCTTTATTCAACATTTTAATTTTGGGTGGTTTGTACTCAAATTTACTTGTGGCACTGACAAAAGAGACTACCCGAGGTGGTTATCTCCGATTTGGTTCGAACTCGGGTGGTAAGTACATCTTCATGTAACTTGCAAATCGCTAAAAGGGTGACAAGAATGGGCTTTCGTTTTGCCATGGCAACCAAAAATGTTTTTCGCAACTTAAAAACTGATTTTCCCTATGAAAATTAACATGGGAAAATCGAAGATTTTAAGGGTCCCCCCTAACAATATTTTTCAAAAAATTAAAAAAGGTTCATCAATTAGATACATAATTCAGATCACGGCTAAATCTGGTACGTTTGGACCAATATACGTCAATTTTGGTAAATAATCAGTTTTTAAGTTGTGAAAAACATTTTTGGTTGCCATGGAAAAACGAAAGCCCATTCTTGTCCACCATTTTAGGGATTTGCAATTTACATGAAGGTCTACCAATCCCCCGAGTTTGAACCAAATCGGTGTGTAACACCTCGGGTAGTCTCCTTGTGAGTGAAAACTCTGAATGACTCCTTCCGCGTTGAGTTTGCAAGTTTTCTCCCCACTGGTTTAAAGGGTTTTCCCCCGAGTTCTACGGCTACCCCTTTCCATAAAAACTTGTTGCGGTTAACGGTAATAGTAAGTGTAGGGAGCTGTTGGCTCGCGTGGCATGAAGGGCTTGCCACCACCCTCTTACCCATTTTAACCCGGCCACCTTAATTAAAGGCAATAAAAGTCGCTAGATGACTTGGACCTAGGGTGGTGCCTAGCTTATTGTTATTATTTCATTGTTATATGTTGTTTTGGGGGTATATTGGAATGACAACGATAAAAGTTTATTTAAACTTGGAAATAAACGACCTATAACATTGTAAAAAAAACACTTAAAAATGTAGCTAAATTAGCGTTATTCACGTTGTACTATTTTTAGCAATTTTAGGGTCTATTGTTTCAACCTCCTTTATACAAAGAACGGAAGCCGCCTCAATGTGAATTTCGTCAAAATACGACTACACGGTACCGTGGCTATACGCTTTTCTATTTTAAATTGTGCAAGAAATGACTTTTTTTCCCCCAATCCTCCTCCTAATATATTTTTTTGCTGAGTCGCTAATTTCCAAGAGTCCATTGTTCTTTGTTTTACACTCCTCCGGAGTCGATAAATTCAATTTGACCCTGTTGTTACGTTATTTAGTCGCGGATTAGGAACCTCTTCAAATCAACGGGAAATATTTGGAATAAGTCGTTTTTTGGAGGTAGGTTCATTCCAATTTCTATCCTAGTTTTTCCTTAGTCCGTGGTCTTTGTGGTTATGTCGATTGACTGTTTCTTTCTGGCTTGTAGCGTACAAATTTACTAACAACATCAATCTATATTTATTGCTGAAAATTAAACGTAAATCAATGAAATTATAAAACTTTATGGTAGAATTACAGTTACGAAAAAAGAAATCTACCGTTGGTTTTTCAAAAAATAATTGTTTCCGTAAATTTAAAAAACAAAATTTTGGTAATCTCTTAAACCCATAAAAAATAAATTTGTGGTCGGTTTTAATGTCAAACTACTATCCGTAGGTGTTATATTCGTCCGGTGAGGTTCGAAACGGAAAACTGATGCTGGTTTTATATATACGTCAAGATAAATCGTATCTCTAAAGCCCACGCGGTATATACAGTTGACCAACTTTATCTATATATTTTAAAGGGGATTTCGAATCTGAAGTTTCCCGTCATTTGACCCATAATGGGGCGGACGTTTTTGCCATTTTTCTCGAAACTAACCAACCCTTCCTACGCGCTTCATCCACCACCAATGGCGGCTCTCATTGAAGAAATAAAGAAGAATTTTTTTTTAAAAGGTCGAAATATTATGGTTTGGTTCACACTAGCAAGGAGACGACCCGAACTGTAACACACCGATTTTGTTCAAACTCCGGGGTTTGGTAGACCTTCTTGTTACTTGAAAAACCCTAAAGGGAAACGTATCCATAGGCAACTGTTTGGCCATGGACACAAAAATGTTTTTGACAACACAAAATGGATATTTTCCCATTAAACATAACATCGGAATTTAAATTTTTTTAAATGCTAAAAATTGAAAATATAAATAATAAAAATAATGAAAAAGTTCGAAATTGATTAAACTTTTTACAGGGGTACCCTTAAAATTGGTCAGATTCCCATGTTATATTCAAAACGGTTGCTTATGGAGACATTTCCCTTTAGGGTTTTTCAAGTAAAATGAAGGTCTACCAAACCCCCGAGTTTGAACAAAATCGGTGCGTTACACCTCGGGTCGTCTCCTTATAAGTCGATAAGGTTTACTCAATACTAAATATTTTTGCAGTATAAAATATTAAAATAAATAAAAAAAATTACTGATTCCACCCATGACCATTAAACGTCTTAATATTCATATTTAAAATAAATTGAATTTTATCGTACAGCTAGTAATTAAATTATCGAAACCTTTAACTTTTCAATTTTCGTGTGTATATTGACGATTAAATTTTCCGTTTTCGATTTTCCCCCGAAACCATTTCGGCCGGTAAATAAATCTTTAGTAGAAATCCATCTGCTGCGTAGGCCTTTAGACAGCCTGGTTCGTAAAATCGGGCTCTTCGGGGGCATAACAGTCGCCATCTTCCGGATCCCTCTAAATGCTTTTTTGACGCTCACCGGAGGATTCCCCAACTCCAAATTCGTTTCTCCGCAAGATTTATTTTCAATATAAAATAATATCCACAACTCCTAACAGCTCGAGAGTTCTTCTTCGCTGCGTATAGCGTATATCTTGATCTCTTTCTCCGAAGCCTACCAGTTGCGAGCTCGCTAAGAATCTAATTTAGTTTGGTCCCGAATTTAGCACATGATGTATACAGTCGTAAACGGTATGCTCACTCTGCCACCGTAAGCCCGGTAACTAAATCCGGACTTACCACTAGCGTAGTATCGTTCGGTTCCGGCCTATCGCGAAGTTGGCTACTTTAGCGATGGCTGTGGCTAGAAAAAATTGGGTCAGCCTGTAGTGCAAAGCGCGGGGTATTTCTACTGGGAGTGTGCTTTAGGAAATTGATAGCTTGAACTTTTCCCGGATACGACCAGCGGATAAATTATGGAAGAGCTTTGCGAGGGTCGTACGTGAGTGGGGACCATTTGAACTTGGCCATTTCGAATCCTTGGTCGGGAGAGAATTTCGTCTCGCCTTGGGATTTAAATCTGATTTTTATTCAAAAGTGTGAATTATAAAATTTAGAGGTCGGGGATGGTTAACTTTTATTCAATAGATAAAGCTCTCAAAGATATTCGTAAAACCTTTTTATCAAGTAATTTATATTTCTGTATTATCCGATTAATTTTTTTATAAATTTGTAAAATTAATCGGAAAAACGACGTTTTTTTCGATAAAAAGCTCAAATTTTACGAATAATACATATTTTTTAATCATTTTCCGAAATATTAACCGGTAAATTTCTTTGTTTAAATTTTTTTCTCAAAAAAATCAATTTAATCATGGATAATGATTAACCGTTACCGACCTCTATATAAAATACTAGCTGAGGTACCCGGTATTTCTTGGGGAAATATGCACACTCGGACAACCAAGGATAAAGTGTTAGTGCCGAAACTCCGATATATTTAACATGAAAATAGAACACTGCAATAACTGTCTTCACGCATAGCACCGTATCCAATATAACCAACAGGTTAACGATAATTTTATCCTATTATACGTTAATTACATAATAATTTGCCTTCGATTATACTGCCTAGTGTCTATAGAAGAAGGTTTTTACAAAAAATTGCAATAATTTAAGCTTTTTTGTGTGTATGCCTAAAGAACTTAGAAACTCGGTCTTTTTGCTAAGATCAAAGTGTAGTATCTTGTATATAGCGGATATACCTAATTATTAAATTAATTCAAATTATTAAAGTTGTTTTCCGACCGTAGCCGTCGAAAACCACAGTCAGGGTACCATGAGATAGTATACCAAATGTTGTCGACCTAAGTTTAAGACTGAAGATTCCTATAGCACACACATGTACAAACACTCATCTTTATATATTAGATGGGCTCATTAACAGAGGTTAAGGGTATTCGAGAAAACGTGTACTAAGAACTCGAAGATATAATGTACGTCATTCAATTTCACTACACGAAATTCACGAATGATTTAGTTGGTTATTTTTGGTTAGTCATCATGACCGGATTAATATCATTTGAAATTTAGAAAAAGTTTTTGAAATTTGAGGTACGCGCATTGACATTATAATAAATCTGTTTTGTGGTGTGAAAGACCCTCAATGAATAATTCGTCAAGCTTTCGATCCGAAGGTATTTTTTTATCTTTGGGTCGATAGTTCAGTGATTTAGCTGAAGCGAAAATTCCACGCTGACGACTGCAATTGGGCTTCGTTAGTAACGCTGTTACGCAATAGACACTGAACCGATTTCCAAGATTTTCTTTTCATAGATCGATACAAACCCGATACAGGAAATGACGAAGCTCAATTTTTTAATTTCAACCCACAACTGGAGGAATTTAAGGTCATAGGTCACGCAAAGTTAGGTCTAAGGATAAATTAATCAATAAGGTTTTGCGCTCACACTTTTTTTTTAATTTTAAACAATAACATGTTAAAAGATACTGAAACACTTGTTTATAAAAGAAGGAACGTCTACACCAAATGAAAACAGTAACGTATTATAAGTATTAAATTTAATTTATAAAATAAAATGAAAAGCGACTTAAAAATCAGGTTGTGCAGTTTTGGCAAAAATAGTTTATATATCTTTCAAAACATAACTATATTTTAATTATTCAATAAATGAAAAATAATTGTAAAAAGAGTTTTGAAGTGAAAAAAAGGAGTTAAGTTGACATTTAATTGAACGAAATTTCTTTTCTCGTTATTTGGGCGAATGTCCAACCCCCCTGGCTAATATTTCTAACGAGTAGCACATTCTATTAAATCATTTCTCATCGCTGTTTCGCCGCCATTGAAGCGGACGCCGGTGACGTTTTCCCTTCCCCCTTTTCCCTTCCCCCTTTTCCCTTCCCCCTTTTCCCTTCCCCCTTTTCCCTTCCCCCTTTTCCCTTCCCCCTTTTCCGTGCCCGGGGAAATTCGAGTACGATCGTTTCAACATAGTCATTCTCCCTAACTATAAATAAATCCATTCTTGATAATATTAAATAAACCAATCAGTAGTGACGTCATAGGATTATCTCGTTTGTGTACTTTCGATATGAAACTTTTCTACATCGTGTATTGATAAGGAAATTAACGAAAGGATCGTTATAGTTGATTTATAGCCACGAAAGATTTTTTCATTTTGTTTTAGATATATTAGACATTTCATTAATAACTTAATCAATTGAGGTATTTTCATTAAATACGAGTTTTTATCGTCCGCCTATTATTTAAAGTACGGCTATTTGTAGTTTTATCGATCTCTTCGGGGTCTTATCCTCTTCCCTCCCTTGCATTTATCGAATATAAATGATCCCTGTACGTGATTATTTTTGCCAAGAATTTGCGGTTCGGCGTATTATAAGCCGAGAAAAATGAATAATACGCTGAGAAATCGTTTTTTAGGTCATGACTAAAGAAAACAAGACCGTCACGGTACGGAAATATAAGATTCACAATGTCCGATATTTACCATTGTTACGCATATAGGCAAGAATCCATACCTCTACTTGGAATACGTATCCTGCCTTATCGCGTATGGTAAGATACTGACGGCTTTGGCCCAGCCTACGAGAAAAATCTGCGCGCGCTCCCCTCTCACGTTGCTGTTTGTTAAATTAACACAGTGACGTCAAAAAACCGTCAGCCACATCGAAACGAAAATCTGCCGCGATAAGCATTCCAAGTAGAGATATGGATTCCTGATACAGGATTTAGGATTTTTCTTTTTAAATCATAGATTTTCATTTAAGGGTTTTTAAATTTTTTTTACATTTTTTGGGGCGGTATTTTGGCCAGTCGGTTCAAACACTATAAATGAATAAATTTTATTAGTTTCCTAAGCCACTGTACCACGTAGAGCTGAAGATGCAAAATTTTGCCATAATTTTTTTAACCGTAGCAGATTGTGTCTGTTTTAGTGTTTTCGATTTTTTTTTTCAATTGTGCTTCACCATTTGTCTTACAGTTGGATCGCTTCCAAGACGGGAATTTCATTGAGATCAAAATAGAATGGAGATATTAATATAACGCGCGAGGAGATATCGCGGAAGTTCTAAATTTTCATACAACATTGACTTTATTATGGTTAATTCGTTGTGTAAGGAGTAGGTTATTTGAATTAAATTTCATTTAAAAAATGAAAGTTTTGATAAATTAGGCATCCTTTACGAGATCATTCTACACGTTTTATTTCCGTGCTTAATCTCTCTTCATATTAAAAAGTGAAGCTAACCGCCTTGGTTTTTCCAATTTGAAATTTATATATAACCCCAAAGTTCAGCTGCTGCGGCTTGCAACAAAATAGAAAACTGCAATAAACATCGTGTAACACAAATAATCAAAATTGACAAAAACTTTTTTTTTTAAAATACGGATATCTATCAAATAATTGGAATAAATAAAATTTAAATTATATAGAAAAGTATAAAAACAAATTATACAAAATTAACAAAATTTAATATAGTAACCATAAGTGGAAAATTAAATATTTCATGTTTAAGATTGTCTGACTTTTCACGAATAAGTAGTGTTGTAAGTCGGGAAATTTTTTTTCATTCCGTGCTTAGTTTAATATTGTTTGCAAATTTAAATAATGCGGCCTTTTCTCCTCATTTTTCGAATCTAAAAGTAAAACTAAACCTCTAGACTAGCCTTAAACCGATTAACAAAGTAACACTATTCATGTGACCAGGAAGAGAAACTAGACTATGATGCCCGATTATCATCCGAACATATCCATTGTCTCTAAGAATAAATAAATACATTCTTGACTTAACAACGCAGTATTCGGTTAATTTTGGGTGCTTACAGCTTGATTTAAGCCTTACTATATAGATTAAAACTAGACTGCACCGTGTTTGATGACCAGAGGGTGGAATTTCCTCCCAGTTGTTTATCTTTGGACACGGATGCCTTAATAATATTCGTGGCACGATTAGCTCTAATAATCGCAGGCTACTAATATTCCTCTCGAAACTAATTAATGAAAATCTCTCAGACTTTTTAATTACGTTATCTTCTCGACTGGATTTTGCGATTCGCGCGTGGACTGGAATTTTCTCTACTCTTCTCGAACCCCTTCTAGCTACACCCGCCAAATTTTAAATTAATACTTTCGTTTAGGCCAAGAACAATGTAACATTTATCTGTTTAGTTAAGTAGCTCGAAAGAATTCCCAGTCTGAAAGCAACAAACTTCAGCGTACCGCTTTTACTCCCCAGCTAATGTCTGTGAATGATTAAATAGGCCAATAGCAAACACATTCAGTTAAAAACCGACGAAATTGGCTGTTTTCCAACAGTAATCCGTGTTAGAATTCATTGGCATAGGCAGCAGTGTCCGGATGGTCCCAGATGGCTTGCGTCTCGTAGTTTTGACATTTTTAAATCTTTACCCCATTCTGACCCCGTTATAATTTTGGAGTACGCGAACGTCTTGATGAGTTGCTGGATATGTTAGTAACAAAATTTCTGGATCTCTGATTGAATTAATAATAATTATTTAGAAATCGTACTAAACCAATAAATATTTGACAAGGGATAATATACTTTAACAGGGGTAACGCCATTAGAGATCAATTTTTAAACACCAGACGTCTTACCAGATGGCGCCAACAGTCTGAAACGTTGAAATATTAATTTTTCTAAAAACCACTATTTTTAATTTTTCATAGATCTTCTTTTAAAATAAAATATGAAATATTTTCCCTATAAATTACTACCTATTTCTTCCCTTCCCACGCCATCTAGTACGAATAATATCATTAAAAACGAACTTCTAAGGGCAGCGCTTTCGACGTTCAAACGAAGTCTGATACTGAGGGCGTCATTGAAATGGCCTTTTCTTGGATCGAGCAACTGTGTGGTCACAAGCATTCCGCCCCTGACTATTGGTTTCTCGTTCAAAATCGCGAACATAACTTTTGTAATTTAATTTTCATATTAATTAAACGACTATTACTTCAATATAATTATTCCCTATCTAAAAAAATGTAAAATTTTGTACAGATTCCTCCCAGTACTGAAATTACCAAATTTTTCCAAAAACTTAAGCATATTGTAATCGTATTGTATTGTATTAACGTTTATCGCGAACGCGCCCCAAATCCGTCCTCTTTTTTACACGAACTCGGTATAACCGGCACTTTTCCATAATTAAAATTTATATATTATCCTTAATAGAATCTCTAAAAATTTTAAACTTCTACTAAAATATTTATTAACTTTTGTAATGTTTAGCATGTTTTAAAGACATGCTATTCTCCTTTTCTTATTTTGTACTGAGATATATTAAAGTTGGTTTTTAAAACTCAAAAGTCTGATACCAATTTATGTGCCATAATAAGTGAGAAATATCTAAAGAATATGGCTTAGAACTATAGCACTCCCGTTTCAGAGACTTGGCCCAACCCTCAAATCAAACCCAGACAACATGAAATGGTAGACTATTTGGTAAAGGCAAAAGTAGCATAAGACCCAAAAGTGTGTCAGCTGTACCTTCGCGCCTATTAAAATTTCTAGTGATACCTAGTCACACTACAGACTACATAACCTACTAGTTGGAATAGTACTAGCAACTTTATATTTAGTCTATAGTCCAGCGCGATTTTATCTCTTCGATTTACTCGACCCGTAGACATACGTTCTAAAACGCCTCACTCGGCGGCGCTGGAGTACCTCGATTTTGATGACGTATTTTCCGACCCCCCCTTCGTTTCCCCTTTTTACTTTGCGACAAACTCTCAATATCTACTTTACCGTTCTGACACACTTTTGGGTCTTACGCTACTTTTGGTAAAGGTAGTAGCGCATTAGAATCCCCGTTCATTGATAACCTTCAACTCGATTTGATCCCAAGAAAGCTGCACACGTACGACAAACACAATTTCTGTGTAAATTAAACTCTAAAGCGTGAACTTTCAAGCCTATGTTTGCTAAGCCAACTTTATAAACGTATTAAGCTTCGAACCTCGATTTGATATAGTCTCATTATGGCTACGGCAGTTATGGCCTTTGCGCCTCGCCGACGTAAGGGCAATTGCAAACTAATTAAAATCGCATTTAAATAAACGCGTCTTCTGTTTCGCGACCGCCTCCATTTATCACAGGTCTTATAAGAGACCCTCGAACGCGACTCCATTTTCCCGCGTAATGATTTTAGGATTATATTTACGCCCGGGACTTCGTTAGAGAGGTGGCATGCTCTGATTGGGTGCTTTGTAAGCGGGCTTAACGTCATTTTCCTTAGAAAACCGTATTAAGTTCGGTCAGATTGAGTTTGGTTAGATAAATTGGGCCCGTTACAAGTTTCTTTTCGTAACTTTAGTGGACTTTTTTTATTCCGTGGTTATTTATTATTAGCGCTATCACCGTGGAAGTGGGTTAGGAAAATTCGCTTCCGTTTGCGTACACTTAAAATGTCAAAAGTGACATTTTCAATCGAGTTCATTCGATAATGTAATGCGAACGCGGCGTTTGATATAAATTGCGTTATAAAGCGGACGTTTCTTTGCATTATACGGTATAACTTTATAAATAAATCTTCAATAATGGTTATCGAAATAAATTTCATACGTCGAGGACTTTGAAGGGAAAGGTTGAATTCCCATTTGGCTTTCGCGTCTTAACAATATATCTCTTTCTGGCGTATGGCGTTATTTCGGTGTCTAGAGTCGGCGCGTTTCGACCTGGTCGATGCGAACTTAAAGTTATCCTTCCCTTCGCTCTCTATTGATCCGAATGGTGCGGGATTTCATCCCTATTAAAAGCTCGCGAAGGCTGGCCGCGCGTCCTCACCATTAAAGGAATCGTTGGCCATATCCACCATTTCTCTATAAATCTTTATCTTAAAAGCTATTCGCTCGTCTCTATAAATAGGAATTTAAGTTCGGAGGTCGAGGTTTGAGTTCACCAGCAGCTGCGAGATGGGTTTGATGGTGCTAGTCGACGAAGATACGCGTTTAGGTTCCACTAACCCAACTCACCTGCTCTCCGAACGTTTCAAGACTAACTCACCTTGTCTCATGGTGGTAAAGCTCGCATCGTCAAACTGTAATTTTAAAATTATGTACTGGGAGGGTTTATAAGGTTCAGGATTTATAACTCCTGAATTTTTTGAATATCTATTTGAATTTCCGTAAATTATATACCTTCTCTTTCCAATTTAGGGTACCGAAAATATATTATGGACCATTTAGAACGTTACAAAATTAATTCATTCTTTATTCATGATGAAATTAATTTAGATAGTTGAGTTCCAATTTCTGATGCTCGTATATCGTATTAATGTTTTAAATATACAACCTTAAATTTTGACCGAATTTTGTTATAGTTAATCTAGCTAAATAAAGACAACTTTATTCAACATTTTATATAATGTTGATCTATTTTTCTACTTAAAATAGTTTGTCCATAGCTTAATTCTGGCTTAATTACTCTGTGTTACTACTGTTCCTGAGTCTATGCGATTAACAACTCATTGCGTAAACTCTTTTCGTACTTTTGTGTAATCAGAGGACACCAATAAAAAATCGCTCTCTGAAATTGGTATTTTCCTAAAAAAATCAAATCGTTTAAATACTTTTATAGTTATCTAAGGGTAATGAAAATACGATTACAACATAATCAGAAACCGTTTTTAGTGTAATGTAATGATGTTTTTAGATTTCGTATTGTTGTGTTAATTTAGTCTTAATAATATTTTTAATGGGATTGGTTAGTCCCATGTACCCGAGGGTATTTTTGTTACCCTTTACGTAGGCTGGCTCCATTTAATTGCTTTTGTTTACGTTTAATCTTCTTCCATTCAAAGAAACGTTATTATATTCACATTTAAAAGGAGTTAGTGATAATAGGGTAGTTTTACATTTTCAACTAAATTTGTTATTGAACTTTTGAAAGATCACTTTGCACTTTGTGCCATGGCTATTTTGTCACCTGAGCGCCTACAGCGTTGTTTCAGTCTTTTTAAAATTCGGCCGGACCCGTGACAATCCTATTATTCGTCTCGTAGAAAAACACCTTCTCCATTGATCCGTATAAAATTTCGCTAGAGGCCAGTTTGAGACGGGCTATTATGTAAAGTTTGGAGCATTTTTTTAGTATTTGATGTAGAAAGAGGGAGGCAACACTTTATGTAAATACAAGTACGTATAAAATTGCGCAAACACCAGGGAAGATATCATTAAGTTAGCAAAGATGCTGAGTCTATAAGTAGAATGAAAATATATATAAATATAAAATTGATTTATTCGTAGTCTTCTTCCTGTATGCGGTTGAACAAAATAAGATGCTGAAGACCAAATAATACGTTTGGCTTTGGGTGAAAACTCATACCAGACTTCTGTTAAGCCTGGTGGGAGCTAGGAGCAACAAACACAACACCCCACACAAGTAGAACGCAACCCGTCAAAAGTCGTGGATTTTCTTGCGTACGTTTTTCATTGGCTAGACGCTTTAGCGCCTGCTGGCGTCGGAAGGGGAAAATTCGGAAAATGTCCCCCCCCCGCCCGTAAAGCGTTCAGCCTAAAGGTTCGTGACGCTCGTCCAATGAAATTCGTACACAACCCTTCGTTAGCGTGTTTAAAGGCTAGCTGCGTTCTCCTTGTGTTTGTTGCTCCTAGGTAAGCAAAGTACACTAATTATGGAAGGAAGCTGAACCGCGGAAGAATACACCCATTCACTCCGCCTTCATTTTTACTATGAAGATATATTTACCGTGTTCTCATCGACTAATGTAGAAATCTTAGAAAGTTTTACTATTTATGGAAAAATGTCTTCGATTTTCGTAGCCGGTAAGGGTCAGGAATCCATACCTCTACTTGGAATGCTTATAGCGGCAGATTTTCGTCTCGATGCGGCTGACGGTTTTTTGACGTCCCTATATGTTAATAGTTGATTTTATAAAATGTCTTTTCGCTTGCCCAACTTGTTGAAATGTTGCCCTGGAATAGTTCAGCCAATGCCTAAGAATGAGTTCATAAGCTCTTTAGTGGGAGAGAAAACGGATCCACAGCTGAAGCGGGGAGGCAACATTTCAACAAGATGGCCAAGGTTATTTTACAAAAAGAACTATTTAACAAACAACAACGTGAGAGGGGAGCACGCGCACAGGGGATTATTTTACCTCGTAGGCGGGGCCAAAGCCGTCAGAGTTATCTACCATACGCGATACGCCAGGATAAGCATTCCAAGTAGAGGTATGGATTCCTGTAAGGGTCTATTTTTAATACGGAGCTTTCGCTCGCAAATATATACAGTTTTATTCGGTGAGCTCACCTGTAAAGTGACGTTCGAATTTCTATTACGTCTTGCGCTAATCTGAAGAATTTGAGGTGAGGCCACTGGAAATTCTTATCGATTTTGTCAAATGATACTGCGGCTCTTTAATTATGCCAGATGGCGCCACACGTAAAACCAAAACGTGGCTATGGTGAGGGGGGGGGGGTGTACGGTCATTCCCTATTTTGTTTGTACGTAAGAAAAGCGTGGAAGAGAAAAATATGGCCATTTCCGCGTCTCTCTATTCATGGGGAAAATATATTCTTTGGCGGGGGTTTCGGAGACTTTGAGTCTGCGACGTCGCGCAACAGCCATCCTGTCTTCCTCTTATTGACATGGGATGATGATAATCATATCTCCCCCATCTATAATTCCTTATATTCTCTATTTGGTCAGAGCTCTCTTTTCCGTCATATTAATCCATTAGAGTTGTCTCTCTTATTGAAATCAAACTTACGTTTCCGCATTCGACTAATACATAAATTGGAAGCTATATATATATATATATATATATATATATATGTATTTATAAAATGTATTCTGATGTATGTTAAACAACTGTTCGATTCTCACTTCATCATCATTGTTTTTATGACTAACCGCGTGTAAATAATGTATAGTATAATATAGTGATGAGGCTTAATAATAAGTAATAATATTTAAGTAATTTTAATCTGTATTTAAATAAGTTGCATATGTAATTTAATGATGTGTGATACAATGAGAAGATCAATTTTTTATATATTACATATACATACATATTACATAATTACGGGATGTTTGATATAGAGAGATATATATATATATACAGGATGTTTCAAATGAATCGATACAAGCGTTTTTCGTAAAAACTATGTAGTTTAGAAGTACGATATTTTTAGGGGGTATTCGATGACTAGTAATCGTTTTAAATTTTAATTTTCACGACAATTAGGGCATTTTTCGTCATTTTGGAAAAAAACATTTTCACCGGTAGGTTGCACACAAAACGTTTCAATGAGAAAGTGAAAGAGCAGACTCTAAAAGGTTAGAATAAACTTGGTTTGGTGAAATTCCGACTATTATCTGAAATATTAGGTCATGGAAAAAAACAGATGGTCGTAGGATTCAATAGTATTTATTCCATTTATTTTAATCGAAAATTGGCAAAAATGTTTCTATGTTGGAATTAACCACTTGAAATTTCCAAATCTTAATTAGTTTACAAATGCGCTTCTATTGTACCACCGTCAGCTCCGATACACATCTGGGCACGGTAAAAAAGATTTAAAACGATTATACTAGTCACCGAATACCCTAAGTGGCGGCGCCAGGAATTTTCGCGAGGGTAGGCAAACCAAATAAATGGGCCCCCGATCCAGGACCTCCCTTTTCTCAATGAAATGCTTTAATAAAATAAAGTAGTGATGTACATGACGAACAAAAAAGTTCTAACAACAGTAAAACGAGTCCAAATATAACAGAACTGGGTTTATTTACTAGGAGATACCTCAAACATTTCTAAATACATTATCGACAATTGTTTCATTGTTATTTATAAATAATTTTATCTCTTGGGACAATTTTGAGACCCTTTCTAGATCAATTTGCGGCCCCTTATAGGATGATTTTGGGGCCCCTGAATATCCCCTGAAAATATCGTACTTCTACAATACATAGCTTTTGCGAAAAACTCTTGTATCGATCAATTTCAAACACCCTGTATATTAACATTTTACGATATTTTAAGACATTTATAATTCCCGTTTATTTCAAAAGCCTTTTAAAATAAAACGTCGATCTAAAAATAAAGTCACTAGAGATAGATGACGATGGTACGAAACGACTTTGCATCCATATTCAAATATTAAAAAAAAAGCAAATTGAAAGAAATTAGTGGTTTGATTTTTTATTTCGTAAGATTTTCTCTTGGCTTATCCAATTCATTTCAACCTCCTATACCAAACCAAGACACGTTTGAAAAGTTTTAGATTTTTCTTCGAAATAGTATATACAATTTTCGTTCCAGACGAATCGAGAACCGCGACTCCGTAACTCAACCCATTTTATACTCTCCATCGCTTAAGATCTCCCCGATTCAAACGTATAATCCAAGCTATAGTCAAGGCGGGGTTGCTGACGTTAAGAAGCACTCCGTCCGAATGGAAAGTCACGCGAGTAGTAAAAACATAAATTCATTCGTATAGACCCAAAGGATCCGTCTGAAAAAATTACACAAAAAAATAGTATTTCATCTCCAGTAAGCTGATCTCTGTGTGTGTGCCGGGGAATAACCAGTTCGGTCACTACGATATATACTTTCTGTATCAAAATTTCTACCGAAAAAAAATGGAGCAAAAATAAAAAAAATCGGCACTCGAGGTTTCCGCACATGTTCGAAGATTATATTTTTGTTGACCATTTTTCCGTTTCCATGAAACTGCTTCGAGCCGAATTTTGGAAAATCTACATGAAACGGAAAAAAAACTATCGCAAAAGTTGGTAGTGAGAGAGAGAGAGAGAGAGACTGACGGAGACTGGCGGTGGGATGGAGGAGAGACGGAGCATGCGCGATGAATCTCGGTCTTTCGTAGAGAGATCCGGGCGATGCGAAATATCCCCTCTCGGCTCTCACTTTCTGTCTACTCTTTTTCAAAGGCAAACAGTGTAGGCATTCACTCCAGCACTCTCTCCAGCTTGTTTGGCACGGATCATCTTCGATACAGCCCGCGGAGAGATGCCCGCCGCTTTAATTCATCTCTCCATCGCGAGCTCTCTCCTCGTGGTTTTATCTTTTTCTTCCCGACGAGTTGTTGATCTTATATCGTCTTAAGAAAAACTAAGCGGCTGCTTCATTCTTGTTTCTTCTTGACGGGTCGGGACGCGTTGGAATCACTCTGTTTCTCTATCTCCCATCCGTGCCAACCTGACGTCAGACTCTTAACTTAACTTCCGAGCCGCGTTTGATACGTTTCGTTTACACTTCGAATACGCGCCCGTTTTTGTAAGTCTTTTACTACGGTGTATTTTCGCTCGTACGGATTTTCATTTAAAATATTAAGTTTATGATAAAATTTTGTTTACGGTTTTTCGGAACTATTACGCGCCGCGATAGTAGGGAACCAGTCGTTTACTATTATAACACGTGCTTTTGACGGTTCGCGAAATATACGTTCGGGGTTGCCGACGGAGTTAATGAAAGTTCTCGACGCGTTTAAGACGAGAAAGAAAAAGGGTTGTTAGTCGTTTTCGTCGGGTGAGTTTTTCTTTCGGAATTTATCGGGTCAATTTCTAGTCGCCTTTATACCGCGGAATTCCTACCGGGTGTCCGTAACTTATACGAGTGTTTTCTCAGCGACAAATTTGCTCGTGAAAATCGGAAAGGAATCTTTGGAATGAACCGACCGTGTGTTTCCGCGCTCTGGCTAAGATTCTTCGGCCGTTAAAGAGATGCTGAGAAGAGATTTAACAGAACGAGTTTGGCGTTATAATCTGTGGATTTTGTCGCGTGTCGCAGACGGAATTTAACGGTTGCAATTTATACTGGTGTGCTTAATCCAACTGCGGCTCAAATTCGACGGAGTAAACGCGCCCGTTTTCGCCGTTTCTCGAAAAGTATTATAAGAGATTTCCTAAGTGAGACGAAAAAACTATTTTTTTCCGCGTGAACAATCTTCTGGATTTACTCGTTAAGTGCAGCCGCTTATGACTAAGCCGTGTTGTTGGAAAAGTAGCGGTTGCGCGTTAGACGTAAACAAAATTAAGCCGGTTCGGTGTTCCTCGTTTTCTCTGGTTTTCGTGATCTAAAATCCAAGCGTCGTTCCGGACGGTTTTCTGCAACCTGTCAGTCATTGAGACGGTTTGTTTACGCTGATGGTAAGAAAAATGGCGAAAACTGGGGATTAAGTGAGCGAGATACTCCTTGGTTTGTTTTTGCCTCGGAAAGCGATTAGGGCCTAATCACCCGCGAACATCGGCCACCACGCGACAGCAACCGCCGAGAGCCATGAACAGTTCAGTTCGACACGTTCCACTAGGGCCGAGGGCTTCCATCGTCTCGTACCGGACCGAGTTGGGCAGTTGCTTGGAAGAGGAGAGCGAAACGTCGCCTTCGGCCGACTCGCCGGACAGCGTGACCCGTTACGGTGGGTGCAATAACAAGAGGTACAGCGTCGCGTCCAGCAGCGCCTCGACCCTCCACGTGGACTTCGTCCCGACAGTGACCGTCGGGACGTACTCCAACCAGACTGAAGAGACGCGCGTGTTGACCGGAAACTCTGTCGAACGTCGACTGTCCCCCGCTCACAGGGCCTCGCTGTCGCGTCCTCAACTGTCTCGGACTAGTCTCTTGGGGAAACCTCTGAAAAGTACACGACCGCGGAGCCAACGCTACAGAAGATCGCAAAATCTCTTGTATAATTTACTGGAAAGACCTCACGGTTTTAGGCAGGTCCTCTACCATATTATCGTGTGAGTTGGTGTTTTAAACCGTTTGTTTATCGTTTTGTCTCTATCGCTATATTCTTCTCTACCATTTTTAACTATAAGCTTACATAATGGTTGGTTAATTAAAAAATAGAAATGCTACAACGTTCAATTCCTTGAATTTACAGCCACGTTGCTTTCTAAACAAGGTTTCGGGTTTCGCGGAATTAGCCATTATTGAAGCGAGTCCCCGCCAACCAGATAAGCGCGGCGATCGAAAATCGCCAAGGCTTAATTATCAAATTACCTATTAACGATTTTCAAACTTTAAAACGGTGAAAACCGTTATTGGCCCTCTCACGAAACCTCCCGCGCGTCAGTCTCCGGGGTGTGCCAAATCATTACGTTTAAAGTGGACGGGGATATAGTGTAACGATGGGGAGCTTACGGGGTCGATTTTCACCGCCTCTCGATGGCATCCGCTATGTAGAAGAAACCTCGTTAAGGGCTCATTTTGTTTATCGATTAAAAGTTCGCTAAGCCGCCCCGAATATCCTCTCCGATCAACCCTCTAATAAAGACACGTCTATGTTGTGTTAGAGGACTAACTAACCTCAACGTCTCTCCTCTAAGCTTCTGTTCTACGCGTAGCTCTCATTGTGGTTAAAAGAGCTCTGGTCGAAGATGTCTGTTCCGAATTGCGTAGGTGTGTACGTATCCCCGTAGTCTGGTCTAATTTGGTTTACACGTACGTCGTGATTAAGCCTTCTCTTTAAGTGAAAGATTGATTACTACGAAACGAAGTTATTGGCTCCAGACCAATAATTAAATTAATTTTAAAGGGTTTAAATTTTGCATCGTACCTTAATTTGAAACGCCGATTAGTACTTTCTCGTAATTTTAAGGATTTTATTTTTAAATAAGGAAATATATATGAGAAAAGTAGGAAATTTTCTAGCAATGTTGGTAAGCTGCTCTTTAAATATTTTAGTACCAGAAGGGGACACGAAACCAAATGCGAATCGCCTCATTTTTGTACGTCGTCGAAATAATCTAGCAACTGCCTTGATTTCAAAGTAGTTTCATTTTTGTCAAACTAAAGGCCTTTTCACACGAGCCAACTTTTCAAATCAAAATGCTGAGTCAGCAAAAATGGATCAGTGATCCATTTTTTACTCGCGTACTTTTTTGGTGGATCAACTCATCGAACTTTTATTCACACGAACCAACTAGTTGACTCAACTCAAGTTGACTCATCTAATTGGGTAAAAAAGTTGGCTCGTGTGAAAAGGCCTTTAGTGCTCGGAATTGTTTATTCATTATCCACAAAATTTTTGATTTATTTAACAAAAGTTGGTAAAAAGAATATCATTTTAACTTATTTAATTATGTTTTTTTTACGCAACCAAGCATATATTTGAATTAAAATGGCATTTATTTAAATAATTGTTTGTTTTGTTTAAATAATAGGCTTATCCCCTTTCGATTTTTTAAACATTTTACAATTATTGTTCAAATATTGGTTATTTAAATAAATATTATTTAAATATCGGCGAACTTATTTTATCCATGGATAAAAGTTAATCGAACGCCGACCTCTAGTCAAACTAACTTGGATATAAAAAACACGGCCCTAAATTATCGTTTTGAATCACAGGCGACTTTCCCATTCCTACTAGTTGAGGGTCTCATCTTTTTCCGGGATAAACAAAGATATAATTTATTACAACGCTATCGGCAAATGAAACGAAACTTAAGGGTTTTCTTTTGCAGTTTAATGATAGTAAAATATTTCGTCAAAGAACTCCGAGGAATATATTAAAATTGCCTCCAAGCCCAGCTCTTTTATATCTCGGCTTCATCAGTTCCCGCGAAAAGAGATGCGAAACTACCAGCCCGATCGTTTCGAGAACGCAAAAGCGAAAATAATCGAATTAAAAGTTTCGGCCGATGCGTCCGTTTCGACCCTGGCTTTTCCGCCCAAAGTTTTGGCCGCTCTTTATCTCGAGGTCTCTCGTCTTTTATAGCGTATAAAAAGTTTATTCCCATCTCTCGAGTGGAGAAAAAGAGAGCCTAAATGACAAAGATGCTTCTCTAATGGCTCCTATTCTCCAACCCCAGGGCGTTTTTCTAACTTCCGTAAATCCTTCTTTACGGTAGGGATGCAAGCTCGAAGTTTTCTCTCGGGAGAGCCTACGCAATATTTTACTCAGATTTTAATATTTTTTCTGTTTACTTATTTCACTTTGTTTTCTTTTGTGATATAATTAAATGGAGTGACTTGTTTTGATACATTGTATTATAAGTTTAACATTTTCCGCTTTAGATCGCTATACCCTGCTAGTCAACATCTCCCAGAACACCGAAGTATTGCTACTTAAACACTTCTACAGGCGCGGTTAGGTTAAAAATAGACCTATTTCACCAAACATTAGTATTAAATAAATTTTCATATAGTACCTGATTTTATATATATTGTTTACATTATTCTATGATAGCTATTATTTAAATCAGGAATCCATACCTCTACTTGGAATGCTTATCCTACCGTATCGCGTATGGTAAGTTAACTCTGACGGCTTTGGCCCCGCCTACGAAATAAAAAATCCCCTTTGCGCGCGCTCCCCTCTCACGTTGTTGTTTGTTAAGTTAACATGGTGACGTCAAAAAACCGTCAGCCACATCGAGACGAAAATCTGCCGCGATAAGCATTCCAAGTAGAGGTATAGATTCCGGTTTAAATCTAATCCTACGATTTTTTTCGGCTCGATTCTTTTTGCAATGAATCGAAAATAAACACTTACATCGGGGTCAACGTTCTATTTTACCTTTTTACCCCATTAGTTCGATCATCGTTAAGTATATTCATTTTTGAACTTTGACCTTTTAAGTAAAAAAAACTAATTTAGGTAATGTCTCGCGAAGAACGATGCGACTATGGCTGGTAGTAATACCCTAGGGCCTATTTGCATGAAAATTATATTTTTATCTTAGTTTTCCGTTTTTTCCTCATCTCCTTTGTAATGTGGTGTTTATACGGTAGCATAAGCACTCTAGCGTGTTATACTTTTTAAAATGAGCGGTTTTATTCATACTTCCAGCCTCGGCATGTTTGGTAATATTCGGAAACGATGTTGTACGTACGCTTTTCTCGAGGGAATCACACTCGGAAGTTAGTCTAGCATTTACTCTTTTAGTAATTTTGGTTAATGGGGCCGCCGGTGTCCTATGATGCCGCCATCGAATTGGCTCTTTTTTTCCGTTTCCTTGTTTATCCATCGTGCGCTCAGGCATATAAATATTCTCGATTTTCATCTCGTGTCCATTTTGCCGGGATACTGCGCATTATTTTAATTACTTCCGTGTACTCTACTAGCGCGGGATCTACACGTATAGGAGGGAATGGTTTGGGTTTAAAAGCTTTGGGCGAAACAGGGCTCTTCTTCGCGGCGTTTCGCCTATGTTTTATCCGCGCAATCCGCAACCAATGGATTCAAGGATGGTAAGCAAAAAGATGCTGGGATATCTAGTCACTATTAATCTTAATTAACTAATAATAGTCGTTGTTAATTAGTATTAAATTAGTTTCCTTTTCCCGCGTGGAAAGAATGTACTTAACCACATCGGTTTTTTGTTTACTAAATCTATCCTTATTCCTGAATGAATATGCTTTTTCAGCTCGTCAATGTAACACTAACAGCCTTAATAGTTCGCGGAAACACTCCTTCGGGAAAATCACTTTCGATCACTTTCAATTTCAGCAATTTCCCATCGTGTTACTATCGACTTTTACTCGACAAGTAGCTTCTGCTTCGTAGATAAAGATCAATCTCTGGGGCGTCAATTTGGTTTCCCGGAGGCACCAGATTCGAGCGCAAAACACTTTGATGCGCCAATACAATCATTTTTCTCCGGCTCTAAAAGAAGACCTTTTATCCCCACCCTTTTCGTGCCTTCCAAAGTGAGGCGATCCGTTATCCGGTGTCAAATATTTTGGGAGTCCGCGCGGGCACCGGTATTTCTTTCGAGGTTGTATCGCGTAAACCCTGGTTCACACGGGCAGTGTTTTCCTGGTTTTCTATATTTTCAAGTTTTACCGCTTTTTCTCTTGGTTCTGGCGCGCAGGAACACGACTGTACACACGGACAAAATTTGCCGGATTTTTATCACAGCGAGCGCTGCCGGGGAAAGAGAAATCGGATAACCTTTTTTTGAGGGGCTTTGGGCTCGACCAGTCAGCGAGCGTTATGTCGTCACGTGGTAGACGCAAAAATTCTTAAGCCTACTTTTAAAGACTTTCAAAATCGCTCCTTACATAACGTGACAGCGAAACGCTCGCTGATTAGTCGAACTCAAAGAGCTTCAAAAACCGGGGAAATAAAGTAAAGATATTTCAACATTTTTTTCTCCGTTTTCTCGTTTACCGGCAGCGCTGACGGTAGAAAATCCGTTAAATATTCCATTTGTACAGTCGTTTTCCCGTGCGCCAGAACAACGGGAAAAGGTGGTAAAACGAGAAAATAGAGAAAATCAGGAAAACACTGCCCGTGTGAACCAGCCTTTAGTCTGAAGCTATTTTTGGAACAAACACCGTCTTACTTTTAGCGCGCGAGAGCCCGTTGGCTTGAAAGCCGTTTTCTCGCTTCTTAGAAATATCCATCATAATGGCTATTGCCCCGTCCCCGAAAATAACTATCATCCGTAGAAAAGATCCTAAATGTCTCTCGTAAAGTTCCACGTCCCCGTACTAAGTGTCCAGAATCACTCGAAGGTACGATAGTAACCGGATGTCTCCGTTATTCTCGACGTGCCTGCGAACTTAAGTATTTGTTGATCATTGACACTGACTATAGGCGGAGGTCGGGCCGACTCTAACCTTCCGGAGCCAGATCGGACAAACCCCTTTATCACTATATAGTTTTGTTTTTGCTTGGTTCTCCTTCTACTGGAACGATTTTCTCTTTTGTCGCGTTGAGGACATATCCGTGTAATGGCCGGGTTTGGGTTTCTCCCAATTTTATTTTTGCTCCTCTCTCTATTCTCGGTTGGAGCCCGAAGCGTCCTAAAAGTTATCTCATCCTCCGTCTCCGTTGTTAGTTTGTCAGCTTGACCAACGTCCGATAGTATAGAAAATGTGACTTGTAGAGAATAGAAGCGAAAAGAGCCCACTTTCCCGGATGGCCGATTTCTCTTTCCGGTCTCGGGTACAGCTATACTCTACCCTAATTTAATTAAAAGTACAGAAGAAATTGTAAAGACAACTTGAACAAATCAATTATCTTGTTCTCACGCCTCAAAAATCCTTTGTTTTAGAATTTGTAGAAACTTTGGTAATTTCCAGAAAATGATAAAACTCAAAAATATCGTCCTGATGTTATTCGACAATTTAAAAATACCATTATAGAAGCGAATGCGTGCAAGTTCTTACAATTTACTTGTAAAAGAGATAAGAAAGGATGCCTCTATAATTCACTGTTAAAAATAAAGGTTTATTAAACGACTAAAATTGGACTTTTAATAATAATTTATTTTATATTGATTTTACTGTTTCGTGTTGAATACAACACCTTTGGGGTAATGAACGGTAAGTAGCACTAAGACTAAACCTTTTCCAGCCCTTTTAATTAAGGTATAAACAAGCTATAACCTTAGATTTAGCCCTTTTGAATACCCATTTAATTCCCTTAAACGAAGAAAACAATTATTGACCAATTTCCTTTTTTAATATTTCCTTTAAAATAACGCAATGCGAAGAAATTCCAATCACCTGGAATATTTAATAACAGTTGAGTCTTTAAATGTTTGATTACAGATTAAAATTTATGGGGGATATTGATTAAGGCGTCAAACTACTACCGAAGAATTCTGGTTAAATTAAATACCGAAATACTGAAATGATATTTTCCGTTTTGCAAGAATTTCCCCTTTGTTCCCCAACTTCAGTGACACTTATTCGTAGCGTTGTTAAATTTCCGGAAAAATAAAATGCGGAAAAATTTCTAGCCGATTTTCCGAATTTCGGAAAATTTTCCGCAAATCAGAAAAATAAAAAATTGAAACATAAATTACTTTTTAAGGGTTTTTAATATTTTTAACTTTTTTCGATATAAAATATCTAATATCAGTAAACATACTACAAAACATTAATAGTGTTACATTGTTAATCAGTTTAAACTAGTCTAGAGGTTTAGCTTTACTTTTAGAGTCTAAAAAATTAAGCTAAAATGCCGCTTTATTTAAATTTTTGCAAACAATATATTAGACTTATCATGGAATTAAAACTTTTTTTTATTTTTTTGCGGAAAAATACGGGAAATTTTCCGGAAAGAAGACCTCGGTCATTTTCCGCGGAAAATTTTCCAACTTGCACACTACTTATTCGGCTATTGCACCTGGGCGCAAGCCATGTTAATGACTAATATATTGAGTCGTATTGAATAATTAAAAAAAGGTCTATACATGACTGAAAGTAGAATTTAAAAGGAATCTTAAATATTGGAAAGAGTTTAAAATAAAACCTTTATTTCTAACAATGTGTCAAAGCAATATATTTTACAGGAAGCTTGACAGTTATTTAATTCAAAGTTCAAACATTTGGAAAAACCATTAATTTTGTCCTAAAGATAACTTTCGCAAATTTCGTGGAACTACTATTCTCCAGCGTGGGTCTATTAATGCAGATGTTTCTGCTGGCTGGTCCGTAATAGAAAGGAGAGGTCCACTAATATTCAAGTAGCGCCAATGATTAAATGCATCCACGACCTCCTGGGATTTTGGGACATTCCGTATCTTAAAATAGAGTTCATTAATTTTATTTAATAAACTACTAAATAATTCGTTTTATCAAAATGTAGATTCAATTTTATTTTATTTTCTAATAAATCCAAATGTTTGTACAATTCCGGTATATTTTTCTAGTTAATCTTAATTAACAGCCGACTCGTACGTCTGACAATGTTTGAGCAAACCGTTCAAACTTTATGAAATCTAGTATTAAATTGTTTCTTTTAACTCCGTCGGTGAAATCTGGTCCTTACAACCCACCCCATTTTCACTTTGATATATTTTCTCCGCAGAACATATGGTACTGAAACCGGGCTAGTCAAGAGTGATGACGCGGAAATTTGAAAGAGAGAGCGAGGTTATGGGATGGCGGGCTTCGGGAGTATTCAAACTCGGAAATGTATTAACCAAAGTGCAAAGGTCATCGTACAGCCAATTTTGGCTGAAAGTTTTGAAACCTGCGCTTTTGAATGAGTAAATTATGAACATTCACACACACACTATCTCTATCTGAAAACCTAGGGATACAATCGAGCCTAGTTGTCACATTTATGGTTTATTTAGAAATGTTGACCGTGGCATTATAATGGCGTTTAGGGAGCAGTCAAAAATTAATTGAGTCTCTATAGTAGTACTCTAATATGAGTATTATTTACTTTTAAATGGAAAGCTAGTTGTTAAAGGGGAACGGCCAAGCTTTTCCAAATATGGCCTTATTTCCGTATCAAAAGATTAACAAGACGTTCAATATACTAACACGTACCTTTTTTGTCTTGAAAAAATAGCATTTGGCCCAAAAAGTTGAAATGAAAAATAACGCCGGGTGTTTGGGTTTGAATTTTCGCCGCCATCTTAGGGCTGCCGCCATCGCCCCTAACCCCGTATGAGCGATTTGCGAACTATCCTAACTTTTAAAATCGCGCAATTTAGGCTTAGGTCTCTTATAACTGGAACGCGCCGCGCGTGCAAATTTTTTTTCGCGTCTTCAGCAGCACGCGCTTTTACGTTGTTTTTCTGTCTCACCGACTTCTCACCAGGTGTCGCGGCGGACGCGCGCTTTTCAATTTCCCGAAATTTCTTTATTTTATTAAAAATTAACCACTCAATATTTTTTGATGCGGTTTTCGCCATAAATTTTAGTTTTTAATGGGCCATAGGGCTATCTAACTGGTTAAAGCTTGACCGTTCCCCTTTAAGAAAGGAAATTGTCGAAAAATCAAGTGGTGTTGGAACGGTGACCTAATATTTGGAGAACTAATCGACCAAATGATTTTATTTCATTTCGGGGAGTATAATCGAACTAACGCAATAATGCTGAGGCCATGCTTTTATACTTCTATTATTGGCCACGACCTAAAACCCTTATCTGGATGTTGGGGAATTATATTTTTTTTAATAATAATATATTTACTATCCATTTTAATACATGAAATTTATTCTTTAAAAGCATGAAATGGAAGTAATGGAATCTGGGTAATTAAATAAAAATTAGTTTTGCATCCTTCAGACGCTACTACAACAGATTTGTAGATTGTTAAAATTCTGTAAAATAAGAGTATAGCAGCCTTAGTAAATCCCTAATTTCTTACGTATCTTGAGAATACGGAGGACATAACCTTGAAATTTTCATTTAAAAAGCTTAAAGCAATCGATTTTTTTAATTAAATCATATTTTTTATACTTTGAATGTATTTTTTTAAAACTTGAAATTACTTTTTCTATCGGTAATTGAATTAAAATTTAAAATAATCTTAATTAAATTAAATCTCGTGGGTTTTTTATCTTTATTGAATTTACGTTTCTGTAATTTTATAACAACACCATTGGACGTTTTGTGAATATATTTTTTAAATAACTTTATTTAAACTATAAGTAATTGATTTAACTCACACAATCATGTGAATGATCATTTGAAATACGGTTTCGAGATATTAGAAACTTCAGTGCGGCAGCCATTTTACAATATGGCGGCAAAATCCAGCGCCGGAAATTTCACCATCATTCTCTTCAATTTCCATTATAATTTACAAAGCTGATACAAGCATACTGTCGATTAATTAGAAAGACAGTATTTAATGTTTTTAAATCATTTAAAAATCATTTATTTGAACAAATTATCAAAATTTAAGAAAAAACAATTGAAATTAAATAAATAGTTTTTAACGAACCTAGCGCCGCCGATCGAACGCCGCCGTCGCCGATATTTACTCTTCGGCTCCCCGCCAAAGCCGCCGCCGATAATCTTTTTGAGATTTTCTATGTAACGTTATTTTTGTTTCCTTCTAAAACATTTTGGATTTTTTTTTTCAAAATTTTCAAAAAGGGGAAGAAACTTTGGCCCTTTCGCACCGCCACTGACAAGGATACTACCCGAGGTGGTTATCACCGATTTTATTGAAACTCAGGGGTTAGGTAGACCTTATGGTAGTATGAAAATTGCCAAAGGGAAAAGTTGCAATGGGCTTTAGTTTTCTCATGGCAACTTTTCCCTTTGGCAATTTTCATACTACCATAAGTTCTTCCTAACCCCCGAGTTTCAACAAAATCGGTGATAACCACCTCGGGTAGTCTCCTTGTGAGTGATTTTCGGAAAACGTGGCGCCGCCCCAAATCAAATCTATGCTCTAGATTGGTGTCGTTTTTTTGAGTAATTTGGGAATGTAACTCACGAAAGTTAATAGCATTCTATCAGTGACGGACAGCATAGCCTATTGGCTTCGGACTTCAAACGAGATTCCGCCGAAGTTTGCTTTGCAATACCAACTTCTTCATATTTTATAACGTATCTAAAGTGGTCTAACCTCGCACGTAGAACTGAGTAGGTGGTTAAATTTCTAAAGTTACTCTTGACATTTATACATAATATATATGTCCCCATATTCTCTTGTCCTCGCTTGCTCTCCCGAAATGACACGTTTGGGAAAAATATTTCATTTTATAAGCGTAGCCAGCTTATAGGAAAATTTCAAAAGTTTAAAGCCCTAAAACTACACTGAAAGTTTTGTTTACGGAGCGTTAGAAAATGTGAGATCTAACGTTTAAAATTTTATTTATAATTTCATATGATATCGTAAGACAAGCTTGAAGATATTTTAAAAGTGGGCGGTTATATAGTTAAGTTTAAAACAATACGCTGTTGTTAACGATAATGACGCCTGAAAAAATTTTCGACCCAATTATGAAGTACACATATTCCACGAGGGTATTAGTCGCTCTGCGTAACGATGTCCGGGAATCTCCTTCGCTAGCTTATTTTGATTGAGACCAAAGCCTATTGAAAATTAAAACGCCTTCGTAATGAAAACTGTCGCATACTTCGACAAAATAATGACCAGTTATAAAATTATAAAACTCGCTTCGTTTCTGTAGGCAATTATTAAGAAATTTTAAATATATTTAACGTAATCTGGTAGTCATTCCACCCATAAAAATAGATAAAGTACTACATCTATAAGTGTTCCGTCTATGTAGTACTGACATTAAGTCAATAACGCTTTGAAAATAATCCTTATCCCTAATGGCCTAGTTCTCGAAATGGATCCGATTTTTGCAAATTAAGACGAAGAATTTTTCCGTCTGGCATTCCAGTTTCGCAAAACGCAAACGGGCTTCGTCCGTACTTAACTTTAAGCCTCCTAGTATCGTAATGCGTTTCCGGAGTCTTCGAACGACGCTCGGCATCCTAACATCCACTAAGCCAAATCGAGACGTTCAGGAAAGTAGAAACGTGGGACGCGATACATTTTCGAATTATGACATTTCGTACGCCGTGGATATGTTGTCTAATTAACGTCGAATTAGCACCCCCGCTATTCGTGGACTTTGTCTCGCTATCTCGCGTCTCTCATCCCTCTAATACTCAGAGGAGTATGTGGGGATGCCGTAACCATGGTGACGATGGTCATCCATCCATCGAGAAATGTCTCTCACCGCGCCTATTTTCGTTTTGCCTCTTTCGTTTTGGCGAGTATTGCCGAGCGTCATAGCCTAATCCTTAGTGCAACTACAACGTAGTACCTCGGATGTGAGGATTTAAAAACGCTTTTTTGAGGTTTCTCAGACACGTACGACAGTGGTGGCCTCTTCTGTCACTTTCTCTCTCTTAATTAGCCGCTTAACGAGTCGCCGTGTTCCCATTACTTACTTATTTTCTTTTTCATCTGGTATTTCTAAAGACACCTTTTTGCTTAGTGGAATGGATTCGCGAAATTTAATAAATCCGTTCTCGTTCCTCTTAATCACGACTCTGAAAAACTGCTAATTTCGTTTTAATTGGAAGCGTTTAATTGGCACTTTTTAAAATGATGTGACCGCGGGTCGTTCAATGATACTTTCGAGATTTCTAATTAGGTGTTGAAAGGTTCGGTTACTAATTGCATTGATATCTAGGGCTTCAACTGTAATTGATATTTTGAATTTGTTTTAACCACTAGCTAAAATCTTAGGGATTACAAGTATGTTGCTCAACCACCTCTCGGACCCCAGAACAGTCTCAATATAGTCATTCTCCCTAAGAATAAAAAAATACATTCTCATTAAATACTCTAATCGCATCGTGATATATTAAACCAGGAAACTAAAGAGGTATACACTTGGAATGTCTAAGGTTCCATTGGGACGGTGATACGAAAGCGCGTCGAGAAAAAGGCGGGGCTTAACTTCATCAAGCGTAATACGTAACACGCATTTCAAATTCATTGGCTCGAGGTTTGACGCGAAAAGAATGCGTCGTCATGGTAACAAATAGACGAATTTGTTCGAATTTCAATCTTCCGAACGGTGGAACAAAGGTTCAAACTTCATTCGTCCGAACCGCCGAAATAACTAATGTTTCAATTGTTCGAATTGGACAACTTGTTCGTTTCATTCGTCCGAATCGGTAGCAGCACTTGTCCGAATTCTGTCGCTAAATTAGTATTTCTTATTGCTGTAATTCGCAAGAAAGATCAAAATAAAATGAAATGTAAAATATTTCAATAATAAACGGATATAAGCATTATAATGTCTAATCATTTTATCCTATTATGTTCATTTTTCCTTTTACCGACATAGTAAGTGGGAATTGCGTTGAATGTTGTGGATATTTTAGGTTAGGTTAGGTTAGGTTCACGTTAATGTTACTATTTTCTTATATTAACAATATTTAAAAAAAAAACCCATTCCTAATGTTCGAAAAAACGGACAAACGATTATTCGAACAAATGAAATTCGCCCGTAAAGTTAACATAAATTGAACGACTAAATCACCAACAAACGTTGTGATAAATATTTCGTGCAAATGAAATACGTTTTCGGACATACGATCCTGTTTTCCGGCATTCGGACAAATGATCATTCGGTAATTTGTACCATCGTTCGGACGAATGAAATTCGAACAAATGTACCCAAATCAAAAAATAGGCTAATAAAACAATGGATTTAAAAACCTCAATTTGTTATCGTACTTAATATTTTGAAGTAATTATAATGTTCTTCGCGAAAGAAGTGTAGCGATACCTAATTTCAGGTATTTGTATGGTTATAAAAGAGATAATCAGGTAAGCTAATAATATAATAACCATGACTAAGCTTAATGACGAGTTTTCGTCGAATTAGGGTAGCGAGGCTCGAGAGTTTTTCTCGTGAGTTTTCCCGCTTTAAGACACACCCTTTTCTACAAGCTTCATCACGGGCGTTAAAATCTTCCTTAGACATTCTAAGTGTATACCGATATAGTTTCCTGATTAAACAAATTAGACTGGTAGCTAATAATAATAATAATAATAATAATCAGCTAGGCTAATACCCAAGACACCACCTTAGGCCTAAGTCTTCAAGCGATTTTTTATCGAGCGAAGTGAGTGCGCGGCGCCGTCACGCCACTTTTTAAGCCATTAATTCAGGTGGCCGGGTTACAATGCGCAGGAGAGTGGTGGCAAGCCCTTCACTATTACCGTTAACCTCTACCAGTTTTAATGCTGCAATTTAGTTGAACGTTTAAACCAGATGGTGAAAGTGTCTGTTTTTCGAGGTAAAATAATGGATCAAATATTCTAGAGCTATTTAATATATATTTATTTCGCTTTTTTGTCGAAGGAAGGCCAGATGTTATCATAACGACCCGATAACGATATAGAAAATTCATTAAGGCTTTTACTCGGTGGTGCTCCATCGTCAAGTATCCCCCTCTTAGCGCCAACGCGTTTTTTTCATCACCATCTTGATATTATTCCACTTTGGAAGTAGCCCGTGTTTTGTCTCGATACGCGAGCTTATAGCTTCCCGAATACACATAAATTCGGTAGATATAGCGCGTGTCAAATCCCTCATATTTTATTTTTTGACAAAAACTGTCATTACCATCTTAACTTTTTCGAACTTTTTACTTGATAACAAAATTTGGGTAAGCCTTGTATGGAATTTCGAAGCTGTAATTTATGATGTCTTAAAGTGTTACGACCATAAAAATAAAGCATCGTATCGGTTCTTAATTTTTTTAGCAGGACATATTTCTAATATTAATAAAATAACATTGGCGGACCTGAGAGCCAAGGTCAAGCGAGTCACAAAAACAGCATTTTGAGAAAAAGACGTCATTTGTGTTATATCTATATTAATTGCAATAATAATCTAATTATTGAAATACAGAGTGTTCACTATAAAACGATACAAGGACAATAACTCTTAATGTATTTTAGCCTGGAATTTGACACTTTCAGGACACCTTTGTCAAAGATAATTTCCATGACCTTGAACCATGTCTTCAATGTTATTTAAAATTTATCTTGATAACCATTAGAAGAAAAGTGATCCCATTCACATTTTAGGTGTAAATAATTTTGATCCCTCCTTATTTGACCAATAACAAGTTGAAATAATTTAGACTAAATCACGTCGTTTTGAAAATAATGTATCAGAGACCAGGGCTAATAACTCGTATAATACTCAAGCTAGAGTATCAAAATTTGCAAGACATACTCATCTGGTAGGGCGTTTTTAGAAATTCCCAACTCGGATGACCTTTAACTCAAAGTTTATCTCGAGAACCAATGGATTTAAAGAAATGGTTCCAATTTGAAAGGCTTTCATAATGGTGTTTTGCATTGGGTTAAAGACATTTAGACTTAAATTTTCAATTTACACACTTTTTAAATTGGAACCATTTTTCTAAATCCATTGGTTCTCGAGATAAACTTTGAATGACCTTGAACCATGAGTTGAATGTCATCCGAGTTTGCAAATTCTAAAGACTTCCTAATAGATGAGTATGTCTAGCAAATTTTTATAAATAATCAGCTAAGCTAATACCCAAGGCACCACCTTAGGCCTAAATCATCAAGCGACTTTTAAAGCCATAAATTCAGGTAGCCGGGTTACAATGCGTAGGAGGGTGGTGGTACTCTAGCTTGAGTACTATTCGAGTAAATAGCCCATCAACCTAGTCTCTGGTACATTATTTTCATAACGACCTTCCTGTTTTTGTCTAAATTCCCTAGACTTGTTATTGGTCAAATTTGATGATTTCAAAGTTATGTACACCTAACATGTGACGGGGAACACTTTTCTGATTGAACCCAACATTGTATCTCTAATGGTTCTCAAGATAAATTTTAAATGACCTTGAAGACATTGTTCAAGGTCATGGACATTTCCGTTTTTAAGTGACCCCCTGCACGTTTTATGTGTCAGAAAAGTTTCAATTTCCTAGCTAAAACACATTTTGAGTTATTGGCCCTGTATCGTTTTTTAGTTAACACCCTGTATAATTAAAATAATATTAAGTCCACATTAAAAATTGAGTAATGAGCCAGTATAATGTAAAAACACTCGATGATTCTTAGTTGAAATTCTTTCCAAAGTGACGTATCTTTACTTGTTTGACTGAGACGATGATATCACTCGTTATTTTCATTACGTTTATTTAGAGTAAAGTAACTTTCCCAATTGTGTATTATCTGCTGTTCATTTGACCGTAATTCGCAATGCGGTGGTATCATTAGTATAGAATTGGTTTCGTATCAGCAAGCGTTTTTTCGTCTTTTGCGAAAACTGTCTATATTTGTCGTGTTTTCCTCCGCAGTAATTTCGTTCTCATCAGTTAAGGGGTTGCGTTTTTTGTTCTTCAGTTATCTTTCCGCTCAACTGTTGGCTTCCGAAACTTACTCTCTCTACATCTATCTCTGTCGTTTTTGTGTTTGTCTATATCAAAGAACTGCGTAGAATAATCACTAGAGTTGTTAAATTTCCGGAAAATTAAAATGCGGAAAATTTCCGCAAATCCGAAAAATAAAAAATTGAAACGTAAATGACTTTCTAAGGGTTTTTATTTTTTTATCGATATAAAATGTCTAATAACAGTAAAAATACTAAAAAACATTAATAGTGTTACATTGTTAATCAGTTTAAACTAGTCTTAGTTTTACTTTTAGGTTAAAAAAATGAGGCGAAAATGCCCATTTATTTAAATTTGCAAACAATATATTAGACTAATCATGGAATTGAAACTTTTTTTATTTTTTTCGGAAAAATCCAAAACAAATCCGGCTTACAATACTAGTAATCACCTTCTACGAATCAAGCAGGCTGTAGCCTACTTGGAATTTTCAATGGGTCATTAATTACTTAAAATTTAATACACCAAAAATAGTGTTTAAAATTGATCAATAATCAATGGAACTATAATAAATAATCATAATCATTTACATTTAATTTTGCTTTTTTTTTTAGACTAGGTAGACGTATTTAACAGTTACATATCATTGATACTTGAAATTTAATTTAATACGGCAAAAATAGTTGTTGAAATTGATCAACCAAAAATGGAAATATACTAAATAATAATATTCATTTAAAGCTAATTTGGATTTTTTGGAGACGAAGTAAACGTATTTAACAGTTAGACATCATCGATATTTGAAATTTGTTTTAGTACGCCAGTAATAGTTATTAAAATTGATCAACAATAATCAATCAATGAAAATATAGTTAATAATCATAATTTAAATTTAATTTTGATTTTTTGGAGATATTGTATATTAATAAGTAAGTTATTAATAATTAAAACGCTTAGAGCTCGGGGAAACGGATAAATTAACCGCCAAATTTTAATTATTCATAAAAAACTCGATTAACTGTTTATTTATGGATATTATTAACGACTACTTTACGATTTAATATGCAACAAATTAGTGTGTATTCGGATAATTTTCGGATATGGATATAAAAGAAATGAACGGAAAATTTACTATCCGAACGCCGAGCCCTATTAACGCTAGAAAACTGTCGAGTAAACTCTTTGAAAACAAATTATAAAGATTTGCACTAATACCAATCTACAAGCATTTCAAATCCAGTCCTAGTAGTATTTTTATTCAAATCTCAATTGGTTAATCTTGCTACTAAACTGCTTGTAGACGATAAAATCGGAAGTACAAGTTAGTAAAATGTTGATAAAGCCATTATCCCCGCCTCTCCGACCTTTTTTAAGAATGTTTTGGGTGAAAATCTCCGCGAAATAATTACAGTTTCAAATCGTTTGAGTCGAGAATAGAGGTGAAATCCTTTGGGAAGCTGATGTCATTCCCATTTTATGCCACATTAGAAAAGGCTTGCATCGAGGTTTCCCCGCGTCTCGGATAATTTCCTTTTCTCGAGTAATGAGAACGGCCGATGCTCTTCGGGGAAAACGCTTAAATCGAGCCTACAGATACCGCGGAATCTCTCGCGTTCAAACAGAGGACAATGCTTTAACAATGCTTATTTCTTTCCTTAGAAATAGCAGTACGTACTCTTTTTCTCGTTAGAATTAGAAATTCCCAATTTTAAGGGAATTGTAACGTCGTTTTAACTCTTAACGATTACTCTTTCCAACCCGCATTTTTATCGGTGGCCCTAATGCGTAATTTTCCGCCCTGTAAGCTTGCCTAATCTCTATATTTGGAAGTCTGTACTGCTCTATCTGGGAAGTCTGTAGCGCGAGGCATTCGGGCTCTATCTGGTTCGGGTAAGGCTGTCCCTGCAATCCAGACTGATGTGTTAACACTTGTCACGAGCAGCCAATCTCGGAATCGAGTTTTCTCAGAGCCGCGAGAGAAATTGCCGGTGCAAACCACAGTAGCGCTCGTTCGCGAGTATAGCCACGGTATTTCGCGAACAGACGGTGCGTGGAACCCGGCTCTTTCAAGTTGTCCGTTTTATCGATCAGTGGCGCGGTTAAGTCTTACAGATTCCTTCTCGCCATTGACCTTACTTTTTGTCGGCTGTATCGTCCGTACTGTGGCTCTATCTAGCGGCCCCCTTTGCCAAAGACTGCCCCGTAATTGGCAAAGAAAGGCCCCTACCGGGAAAGAAATAACGAGAGATACTGTACCACGTAGTAAGAACTCACTCTCGTACAGAGGAAACGAAGGATCGATTCGCGCGGGTCAGTGGATGGAGGAGTGAGCGAGCTCCTAAACTATCTTGGGACTTGGACATTGCGGCTCTTGACCGTGTACGCCGTACCGTCTATGATGAATTACTCGAGACGTTGGAGAATTGCCGAGACAAAAACTCGGTCGTATTCAGCGTGCGTTGTTGGATTTAGGCTATACTGATAATAGCGAATTTCGCTAATGCGAATCGTAGTCGTGACTTCCGCCAGATACCTTCTACCCCGCTAAGAGTTGAACTCTTCCCTACCTCTCTCCATTGGGATTTGAGTGCCCTATATATTGTCTGGTCGGATAAAATAGCGCTCCCTTAGTTTCGGGTTCCCCATTTTCTCATTCATCTCTTTTCTTCACAATGACCACTCTTTCCGATTTTTCTTCCTCGGCGCTGCGAGATGGACAATGATTCCTTTCTCTTATATACCTTTGAGATTCCTCGGTGGTTGAGCAAACTTTGTCTCCGCGAGATTTCGGGATTCCGAATCTAGTAAGCCTCCTCTCTATTCTTCGCGCAAATATTGACTATTAATTGAACCCCGCCGACGCCGCCAGTCTGTTGGTTGTGTCTACAATGGTCAACTTTACCATTACGGATGATAATAGCTCCCCGAGTGTCACCTTTTGAACCCTGCTCTATAAGACTTCAAAGCGCCTTTGAAGAATCTCACATTTTTAATCCCCTTAAGTTTAAATTGCGACCTTCAAACGCGAACCCGACCAACATTCTTCTTTGTTTCGATGGCAGCAGAGCGAAATAAATGTTCCAATTATCCACCAGAAGACGCATTTTTTTTAGTCATAAACGAAATTGGCTTTCTTTTACTGTACTCATTTCAATGAAGCCTTTTTTATCGTTTGAATTCAGCCGCCACCGAGTTCCCAATTTTCTTTCCGTTCCCATTTTTTTGTTCGATCATGCAGTTTGATCCTTTTTTTAATCCGCTTTCCCTCCCCGCGTCGTTCCGATATTGTTTTTCATTTCTTTGAATGGTGGAAAAATTTGTTTCCTCTGCCACTCTTTTATAAAAAGATTTAGGAGTTTTAGTACTGAATATAAAACCTAACTTTTGCCTACAAGATTGTTAAAATTCTAGTAGAAAAATAACGTAAATTTTTGGTCTAATAATATTCTGTTAAAGTAATATGTATTCTTGAAATTTTATTAGAATATCCCATTGAAATCCATTAGAATATCCTATTGAAATCCATTAGAATATTTTGTTGAAATTCCCTTAGAGTATCCTGTGAAATTCCATTAGAATATTCTGTTGCAATTCCATTAGAATATTCTGTTGCAATTCCATTAGAATATTCTGAGTAATTCCATTAGAATGTTCCATATAAATTTCATCAGAATGTTCCATATAAATTTCATCAGAATGTTCTGTATAAATTTCATCAGAATGCTCTATGGAAATTTCCGCATGCAAAACTGTGAAAATTTCGTAAGCATATCTGGTTGAAATTCCATTAAAATATTCTGTGTTAAATTTCACTAGTATATTCTGTGTGAAATACCATTAGAATATTGCGTGGGAGCTCTATTCAGTAATATTGTAGAAATTTTATTATAATATTTTTCTGAAATTCTTTTTATTTTGATCTTGAGAGTAGCGGAGATATGATAATAATTATATTTCTATTTACATCAATTGGAAGATGAAAAGTGGACTCTTATACTACTAACAATGTCCCACAACTAAAAGTTTAAAAATAAAACTTCTTATTTAATCGCTTTTATTCTCAAGTAATAATTATTTGTATTAAAGACTTCCGCAGAGTTTTTAAAACATTTCGTTAATTTAACTTGGCAGTACTGTCCCTTTAAACGTCTACAAAGGCTTTTGCTTAACTACTACACCTTCCAGCGGTTTATATCGCTCAATTTGCGTTATCCGAGCGAGGAGGTAAAAGATTTAATATGTGTGGCTATCGTTAAAGCGATAACGTCTTTTCGCTTTAATTAATTGTGGATTAAAACCTTTAGGCGCGAGAGATTTCCTATATGACGGACCTCCGTTTAATTAGGGAAAGGGATGGACTTATCGTCGCGGGATAAGACAATAGAATATGACCGAAATTAAAATTTACTCTCTGAATACCACTAGGACTGTTCTCTTAAGAAACGCGCTAATGATAAAAAGGGGAAGAAAGATAAGGGGATGAAAATCATTTTTCTTAATTTTTTTTAACTAAAGCATTCAGTTGTTCCGAACCCGGTTCACCTCGTGAATTCCAGAAGAAAAACCACGCCCCTCAGACTTTACTTCTGTAATCGTTCTCCCCTTTTCTTGGTAAGGGGGAAACACACTCCAGTACCATCGCAGGCTTTCTCTCCGTGTAGGCGAATAATATTTCCCGGGAATTATGATAATAGAGGCTATAGCCGTGGCTACACATTCTAAGCTAACCCGAATGCATTCTTGGATCTATATATAGTGGTGAAAAATATATAAGGTGTTTCAAAAGGTTTTGCAAAAATTTAAAGGAGTTGTAGATGGTGAGTTGAGAAGTATGCCTGTTTTATCCCCATTTTCCTACGATGAGTGAATAGAGCGCCAGAGAGCTTCAAAAAGTGGCCTTCTAGCCCCTGGAAGTAGGCTGTAACAAGCGCAAAACTGGCAGTAGGGAAATGCGAACATTAAGGTTTGGGTTCGTATGATAGGTATAAAAGGACTTTGTAAACAAATCGAGCTTAAAAAAGTAAACTTAAACAGTATTTAAAGTCCCTGTTGCTTGGTTTTGCGCTTGTTGCAGCCTACTTCCAGGGGCTAGTAGGCCACACTTTGAAGCTCTCTGGCGCTCTTTTATCTCATCGTAGGAAAATGGGGAAAAAACAGGCATACTTCTCAACTCACCCCCTACAACACCTTTGGATAACCTTTTGAAACACCCCGTATAAGGTTACTTAGTAATTCCATTAATAGTTGCCAATCAAAATTACGCAAGCCTTGGTTAATATTTTAAATAAACCTAAGGAATAGTAATATTTTTAAGCCGAACTTTTGTGGACTTTCCCCGAATCGAGAATAATGGAATGAAGCTACTGCCTTTAGCATATCGTTGCCCGAAATTCCATGACAGCTTACGCCAAGTTCCCTACCTTTTTATTCTTTTTTACTTTACTTTACTTTACTTTCCTTTCTGTCACCCGTAAATCTTGAAAAGGTGATTTTTTTTCTATCTTCCTCTTTTTCCAAGCGACATCCTGCACAGCTTTTCCCATCTTCTTTTATTGGATGCGTAAAATCTTAAAAAGCAGTACTCGCTTTCGACTGTGCCCTTTTCCCTCTCGAGAAACGACAGAAATAAAGATTAAGGTAATGGGACGCTCTGAAAAAATATATTTTTTTTATTCTAAACTATATAATTTATTATAGTTATTTCACCCTTATAGAGCGTGCAATTTGAGAGAGAAAAATATTTATTTCCTGCCTTTATTTGTACGCAAACGTCCATAATTATTATATTCTACAATTTGTATTTGGCGGCGAAAGGAAAGTTATTATTTTTTTTCGCAAGTCCGCGCCTAGATGGCATTGCTGTACCGTGGTGAGTCGAGCCACTTCGGAAAAATCCATAAAATCCTCCTCTTAACGGTCCGTGACAAAAGAGAAGTTTAAATGAAATCTTTTTTCTTTTTATTCACGGTATTTTATTCCCTTGGTTCGGAATTTCTCGTAAGAGTAAAGGCTAACTTTTGGACAGTAAACCCTCGAAGAAAAACTTCTACTACGTTTCATCGCGGTAATAAAATCTATTTTGTCAAGATAGGGGTTAGCGTTGGCGGACGACGTAAACTGTGAAAAATCCGGGGATTTTTAAAGGCCATCTATACCTTTCTCTTATAGACCAGTTATTCGAAGACTAGAGAAATTTTTTAAACTAGTAAATGGATAAGTTTATCTGTTGAGTTGGTTTTTTGTCAGTTCTTTGCAGACAGTAGTAGACCTATTTGACCAAAATGTTAAAGCGTATCACTTTTAATTTAACGGGTAGAATTGGAGTCCCTGAAAGTTTCTTTTGCTTATGGGTAGTGTTAATAAGATTAAGATTGAAGAGATTAAAGCTAGAACGCCTCCTAACCTATTTGGGATTGAACGTAAAATAGCATACGCAAATAAGAAATATCATTCAGGTTGGATATGAGGTGGTGTGACAAGAGGATTAGCTTGGTTAAAGTTTTCAGGGTCATTGAAGAAATTTGGGTCAATAAGGATAATTATAATAAAAATTGAAAGTGTGATTGTATACCCCAAAATATCCTTAATTGAAAAATAAGGGTGGAAAGGGATTTTATCTAAATTTCTATTTAATCCCAATGGGTTATTGGAGCCTCTTTGGTGGAGGAAAACAATATGGAGCGACTAATTTCAAATTGGAAATTGATCCAATGAAATGTTAGCTCACTTTATAAAATGGGATAATTTTTCCATCAAAGAAATGTTTGAAGAATTTGATTGAATAGCGAAGCCAAGTTTATACCCGTGTATCTTTGAGTCAAAATAAGTAAGTCTAGAGGGTTTATAAATAGTGTATTTTCCCGATACATTTCGAATAGACCTTTTAAATAAGTCTGGAAGGGCAAATACTGACTTTCGTATTGAATCTTTTGATAGGAGAAACTAAGTAAATTCCATTACCTTGCAGTCAATGTACTTCGTGTTTATTTTGTATTTCTCTCTTCATACCTTTTTCTGGAAAATGATAAAATTTAGTTTATTTTCCATTGACTTAATTCAATACATCGGAACAAGAACGTACGCATTTATACTTAGGGAGAATGGCTACGCTCCTCCTCTTACCATAAAATCCAGTCTTATTGGTTCCCTAAAACTTCCGTCTTCCAATGTTTCTCCTTCCCCGTTCTCGTGACGTGGCAACACTAGACCATGGTGTTTACGGATCGTCGTAGCGTATCATTAAATGTCCCTAAGCACATTCTTGCACGGTATCAGTTTAATTACGGGCTTATTTGTGTATAAAGTTAATTAGAATTTAAAGGCCGACTACATAAATCTTCGGTTTACTCTGTCTTTCACTGGAAGTAGGCTCACTGCAATACACGTGTGCCATGCAGTCAGCCTACTTCCAGTGAAAGACAGAGTAAACCGAAGATTTATGTAGTCGGCCTTTAAGGCCTTTGTTTTAACTTAGTTAGGCCTAAGGTGGTGCCTTGGGTATTAGCCTAGCTGATTATTATTATTATTATTATTATTATTATTATTATTATTATTATTATTATTATTATTATTATTATTATTATTATTATTATTATTATTATTAACACTGTTTGAGAAACGTGAAAATTTTGAATTACTCTGAAAAAGTAAGGGAATTTAAAAATAACCCAAAATATCAGGGCAATAAATGATGAAAATATTTGAAATTACATATGAAAGAAAGGAGAGCCAAAAATTGGGAAACGTTTAAGAAAATTTAGAAATAGCATTTAATAGCAAACGTTTTAAATTATAAATTGTAACAATACTGACATTGTGAAAAAATATGTCAATTAGGATTGTAAAGCACAAATATGTTTAAAATTTTGGCCCCATTCAATAAATTCACTTAAAAACGCCATTGGATTTAAATATTTTTATAATTCTGTTCATGGGCATTTTACAAAATAATCAAAAGTTGAGAGATATCGATACGAAATAGATATTAGACACTTTGGTAACGTTTTAAAACGGTTTCTAAAGATCAAATTAAATATTTTCAGTGTCAACTATATTAATAGGCACCCGATAAATACATTCGACCCCAAAATTTTACAATTCCATTTTTCGAAACCGTTTCAAAACGTTTCCAAAGTGTCTAGTGTTAATGTGGCTCTTAAGTATCACAAGGTGGCGCCACAATCTTGGCGAAATTGAGAACATTCTAGAACTGATACTCCCTGTTACAAAATCGAAACTTCTCACTATTGAAAAACTGAACTGAATAATGAGTTTTTTTTCCACTTGACTACTCTTAGAACACTCGAGATCCGATCAACATTTCGTGTTCCATTGCTCGGATCAATATTACGCCGAAACCCGATTCAGAACGGATTTCGAGCGATCAAATAGAAAACGCTGAAAAGGTTCCGTCAGGTGAAACTTGTGGTTAAGTGGTGATTTTTGTTTACGCTGTTTTGATGATATATTGTGATAAAGTGCTATTTTCAAATGAAAAAGGAAAGAACCAAAATGATCACAAAATATTATCTTGGTGTAATTCAAATGAAGATATCAGTTTGTTTTATTTCCCCTAATTATTTTCCAATTTTTGGTGGGAGCCATATAAATATAATTAGAATAACGTTTAAAATAAAGTTGTTTATCATGGTCAAAATAGGTATAAAATTGACCGGAAGCTCGCAATTTTAAAACTTTTAAATAAAATTTTTTAGTAGCGTGAAGTATCCGTCGTATTTAAAGTTTGGTTATATTATGATTGAAATAACCTTTCTAAATCTGTATAACCTTTAAATATTCCTTAAAGAGTCTTAAAGAACCTTTTAGGTGGGCATAATTTATTCTATATGAACTGAAAGCCATTTAAGCCTCTTTCGGATTTAGTACGCACTCGCGGTATATAGGGGTCAAGCGGCAGTCGGTGCGTTTCGGGGTCTTGCTACGATCATTGTTACGATCCTGGTCCGTCGTTAATTTTGAGCGGCTGCTAGAGCTAATATAATATAAGAGCGATCCAATTACAAAGGGACAGGCCTAGTCAATCTCGCTAAGCCTAAAATATCCGACATTAGATTGCGCAGTTTAAATTCCATCTATTTCAACTAGCCTCGTCTCCATGGTCGCGAGGTCAAGGCGTTTAGCCTCACTCTCAAGCCAAGGGAGCTAAGTAGTCATCTCGAGGTAGAACGCTAGCTGATTACTTTACTATCCATTTAATATCTAGCGAAGGTTTGGTATCGACAATGAATTATTCTTGGGGGGAATAAACAACCGGATTATCGTCTAATTTTAATAGGAAAATAAATACGTTTCACCAGAAGTGTATAATATAACTCTTACGAGAGAAGTGTTAATCGCCCTATATATATATATATATATATACTACTCATGTTGAGCGCTTGAAACGTGTTCGGAATTTGTGTGTACTATTTTCAATTGGCTTAACTCCTCAACCGTTAAGGTTAAAATGGTGAATGAGACGTCACTATACCAGGAATTACAGACCCTCTATAGCCTGATATTAATTTTAATGTTAGGCGCCCACATGGTGGACATTTGCCCATTTAAGTGATTTTTGGCGATTTTCAACTTTAAATCTACATACTTTTTTTAAATAAGACCGACTTGGTTGGAAATTATATTACGTTTTCGGTTGCATTAAGAAATTTTAATTTTAAAGGAAAAGTCCAGGTTGGGTAAAACTTGGGTCTATTTCAAAGATCATGTTTAAATATACTCAAAAATATCAGTCGTAAAATTGTATCTTTTTTTAATGACGAGAAATTAATTTTTAAACGAGCCAAATTTACCCGCCAAGACAGTGATCTGCCATTTTCTTTCACCTTCCCTCCGCAGACCGAACGCTGAGCAAGCGCGCGCAGGGAACAGTGGGCTGTTATAGCGCCTTGGATGGATAGCGCGAACAGTGCGTGATTAAAGTCCTAAAACGCCACCGCGAAACAAAATGGCAGATAGCTTGCCAGTTAAATTTGGCTCGTTTAAAAATTAATTTCTCGTCATTAAAAAAAGATACAATTTTACGACTGATATTTTTGAGTTTTACCCAACCTGGATTTTTCCTTTAAGTGATATTGCTGGCCAATTCGCGGGACCCCATAAGTTAACAACCCACGTACGCGCAATTGTGGTGTTTGAATTTCGTACCAATTCAAGATTCAGAATGCAAGCGCCATCTGTCTCCAAATATTTGATCTTCGACCTTGGAAACCTCTACGAACTTTGTCCATTGTCTTGGATACTTCTGGCGTACTTCTTAGCGCACCATGCGTTTGTTACGCAGATGCTACACTATGCTATCTATGTTAGATAAGATATGGGCTATGCTATGTTATGATATTTTGGGTATGTTTTATTTGGTACATTCGGAATTTATTTTTAATGGCGCCAATTTTCTTATACAGGGTGTTTTTCAATTTACCAAAGATAAAACTGATTTTTCACAGGATGAATGACAAGGTGATTAGGATCGTTGTTAATGCACTTGGTTGTCTTGAAAGTGCCCTGATTATGTTAAAGGACAGGGTGATTGAGTTAAAGGCCTAGGATTTCTTCTGACAGTTTTCCTGTAAGTTTTCTTCCCGCCGCGCAAATATCCTGGTGGTAGGACCACCGCAGGACACGTTGGCCTACCACCAGGATATTTGCATAAGGTACAGAGCGGTTGATATTTTTCTAATATTTTTTGTCGGTATAGTATGCTTATGAAGTTAATATACAGGGTGATGAAAATATTATTTATAATATAGCGTTGCAATTAATTTTTTGGTGGTAAAGTTACTCTTCGGTTGTCAAGACTTACATGTTAAAGGACAGAGTTATTGCGTTATTGTACAGGGCGGTTGTTATTTTGGTGAAATTAATTAATCTACGGGATGATTGAAATATTGGTTATAATTATTGGACAGGGTGATAAATAAAGCCGGGTCAAGGGTTTTTCATCGAGTTGAAATTACTCGTTGGTCGTTAATGCTTAGTGGGTCAGTTATGTTAAAAGACAGGGTGATTGAAACAAAGTTTTTAATATACAACGTGATTAGGTTGTTACAGTGCGCTTTTTAATTTAATGTACAGGGTAATCACAATATTGTTCATAATTAATAGACACGGTGATTAATAAAGTGTGGTCATGGGTTGTTAGTGCACTTATTCATTTAATCTACAGAGTGATGGAAATATTGTTTATAATCAATGGACAGGGTGATAAATAAAGCGTGGTCCTGGGTTTTTCGTTGAGTTATAACGACAGGGTGATTGATATAATGTTTTTAATGTACGGGGTGGTTTAGGAAACCCTCATTTTCGACCAAATTCATCTTTGGTTATTATAGTACGTTTTGTAAGTTAGATTGGGGAGTGTTCCGAAGGTGGACAACGCGAGCGTGGATGAGTCATCTTGACCTTCCCCAGCCACGTTGGCCCAAAACATCGAGAGAACTGTCTGAAGTAAAGGAAAAGGCTGTAAGGAACAAAGCCTACAATTTCGAGAAAAAGCTGGAGTCAGGGGTCTAACATTAAAAAAACATTAAAATGGTTTGAAAATTATTTATCAGGACGAAAAACTTTAACAAAAATAAATAATACCCTAAGTGATACTGAATTGTTAACTTATGGACTCCCCCAAGGTACTGTAATAGGTCCTGTGTTATTCCTAGTATATATCAATGATATTTGTAATATTGACATTAATGGTAGGGTGATATCCTTTGCCGATGACACTACGGGTATATCAAAAGTACATAAAATGCTTAATGACAACTTATTAACTCTAAATGTTGATAAAACCAAATATTTATGTTTTTCGACCCTGACAGACTTACATTTGACTATACATAACACTGCAAACTGCTCAAACTGTACCTCAGAATGCCTAAAAATAGATAAAGTTTCTAAAATCAAATACTTAGGTATAACTATTGATGAAAAACTAAAATGGGACTGTCATATTAATAGCCTGATACAAAAAATGAGAATGTGCCTGCCAAAATTTTATGAATTGCGAAATTTTTTATCTATAAAATGGCTAAAAAGTGTATATTTTGCGATTGTATTTTCAATTTTATCTTATGGAATTATAGGTTGGGGGGGAACTTATAGTACTTTTATCGAAAAATTAGAAACATTACAGAGAAAAATATTGAGAATTTGCCTTAAGAGAGATAATTTTTATACAACTATTAATCTATATCGAGATTTTAAAGTATTTAGTGTAAGACAAATATATGCAAAAATTATTTTGACACATACCTTTAAGATAAAGGATACTATTGCTCCCCCCAACATAAGATATGATACTAGAAGTGTAACTAGCCAAAATGTGACCGGTGAAAAAATGTTAAAAACCCTCGGTCAAAACCATATAAATTTTTTGGGTCCAAAATTATACAATAAAATAGATAAAAATATTAAAAAGTGTACTACTGTAAAATCTTTTGTAACCTTGTTGAATGTATGGTTGATTAATTTCGGGATCGATAATATAAAAAATGTTATGAATTCTTGAATGTATACATAAAATTATTTCTTAATTTATAATTTACGGCTTTATAATGTATATTCCAAATAAAAGTCAATTGTACTCTAATATTTCTCGGCCATGCACGAGCAATATTTGCTCATATGGCCAATGGGAAGATGCGATATTTATTAATGTACAAATATGTAACTAAACAAGCATCAATAAATTAAATAAAAAAAATTCATCATTTCTAAAACTATTACATCGTAAAATTTATTATTATTATTGATATTTCATCCACAAGAAATCAAATCTCCGATTGTATCTGATTCATTATCTCAAATAACCGATCTGAACTAATCCGCTGGATTTATTTAGTTGAGCAGTTATTTGATTTGTACGTTTAGTATAGTCTTCTGGAAAGCAAATTAAAAAAAACTGAAATTAAAATTTCGAAAGAAGTTTGATCGAGGGATATGTAAAATTGATAAACGTTAGGCGTTAAAGATTTATAGTAATTATTCACCTTGTTATCTGAGAATCGGTATAACCACCGTAACCAAGGACCACTGGTTTCTCATTTCTTGGCCAAACGGCGGAAAATATTAAAATTATTTTCATCACGCCAATTCTCAAAAGATGTTTTTCATCGAATAATGGAGCCCTTTGCTAATATTATTTTCCTACGTACCTGTTATAACGATTTACTTTAATAACGCACGAATACCATTATGAAAACTTTCGTGCTCCAAGCGTTGTTGAAAATATTAACAGGGTAAAAACGCGTGTTTCGTCTCAGGATCAAAGCAGTTGAATAACCTGAAACCATACGTGAACTAGCCGAATTCATCGAATAGAGTTAAATTGTCATCAGATAATTTCGGTTTATTCACTTTGGTCGAAGTGGTGTATATATTTATATTAATTTGGGTTATTGTGGCGGGTGATTTATCACCCTGTATAGTTGTTGGTGTTTGACAAAGCAGGCAGGTTTGTTTCTCAACTCTGTCTATGAAAGCTCTCCTTCGTCGTCATCGTGGTGAACGAGCACCGTTTCTCTCTTTTATTTGGCTTGGCCAGCCGCGACTGTTTTAATTAAGCGGAGTCGCCTTTGAGTCTGGCGCTCTGTCACTGACCGCGTCCCGGTCATCGGCGCGCTAGCCAATGGGCGCGCCACGACGCTCTCGTGCTTCGCGTGGTTATGTTTTTCCAACACCAAGGCGGCGGCGTCAATAAAATGCAGTCGTGACACGAATGCCAGTCTTCATTGTTTCAAAACACGCTTCGCATACTCGCGCCTTTCATTAGCTGCCAAATTCTCCCTCGCTACCCACACCCAAATAAGAAAGTGTGGCTTTTGATTATTCGCGTAACGTCTGGGAAATAATACAGGGTGTTGTCTACCGAAGATTGCCGTGACATTCTTGGGACGGGTCCAAGGGAAAAAATCAGAGTAATAAGGATTGGTATACCCTAATAAACTCTTTTTGCGTCTTACTTTCGGCCTCCTCGGTGGGGAATCAAAGGTCATTGGGCGCAGGATATCAATAGGCGATTCCGAAAAAGATCGGTGGTCACATGATTTGGTTACATTCTGTTGTATGGTTAAAGTATTTGAGCGCGCGCTTTATTTTTCATTTTCAACGCGCGTGCACAATCGCGCGAGCCACAATCTACTAATACATCAAGAGCGCGCGCCCATAAAATTAACTCTTTTGTACATGTATTTGTCGATATTATATTTCAGAATCAACTATAATTGCGGTTAAAGGGGGAATCTAATTATGGATGCGCTTAATAGAGGTCGGTAACGGTTAATCATTATCCATGATTAAATTGATTTTTTTGAGAAAAAAATGTAAACCAAGAAATTTACCGGTTAATATTTCGGAAAATGATTAAAAAAATATGTATTATTCGTAAAATTTGAGCTTTTTATCGAAAAAAACGTCGTTTTTCCGATTAATTTTACAAATTTATCAAAAAATTAATCGGATAATACAGAAATATAAATTACTTGATAAAAAAGTTTTACGAATATCTTTGAGAGCTTTATCTATTGAATAAAAGTTAACCATCCCCGACCTCTTTAAAAGAATTGGAAAAGCATCCAAAATTATATCTAACAAGATGTCACGGGCATTTAATACACTCAATACCCCCCCCCCCCCGTACATAGTCACGCGTACGCTCTGGATACAGGAAGCAGTTCCGAGTCTTTCATACGCCAACGATGTCATATGCCTAAGAGAACCACTCTTACGTCGTTAATAATCAGCTAGGCTAATACCCAAGGCACCACCTAAAGCCTTTAATTCAGGTGGCCGGGTTACAATGCGTAGGAGGGTGGTGGCAAGCCCTCAACAAGTTTTTATGGAAGGGGAAACCGAAGATCTCGGGGGAAAACCCCTTAAACCAGGTAGCAGTCACAATTTATAGTGGGTAAGGCAGCTGGTGGTGGAAATTTTCTTACGGCGAAAGTCGCGTTTAAAGGGAAACTTGCTTGGTCAAATTTCAAGCTCGTAATAAGCTCTTATACTTGGGACGCCTTATGAAGATGGAAAAGATAGAGTGGATTGAAAAGTCTTCCGTTATGTGAGGGAGAAAGGTCATTGTCCCCGGTGGTGTAGGAGGATCCAATTCGTGGATCGTACTTTTGGCATTGGGTCACAGTCACGAGGAGAGGCCACTTCCGCCAAAGAGTGGACTCAAATGATCGAAAAGACCGTCGAAGAGAATGCCCATAAGCAATGGTGTCAAGATGTTGCTGAGCGCAATAGTTTATAGATATATGCCAATAAGGAAACCCTGGGTATCAATCCTTTTTACACCAACGATCGACCAAGTCACCTCCTATTTCAAGCACGAACAGGTGCCCTTCCGACAGCGACAAGGTTGAACGAAATTTTTGGTGATGATCCGAAATGTCCTCTCTGTGGTGCACTGCGAGAGGATAATCAGCTAGGCTAGGCTAATACCCAAGGCACCACCCTAAGTCATCGAGCGACCTTTAAGTCTTTAATTCAGGTGGCCGGGTTACAATGCGTAGGAGGGTGATGGCAAGCCCTGCAAGCCACGCAAGCCAACAGCTCCCTACACTAACTATTACCGTTAACCTCAACAAGTTTTTATGGAAGGGGAAACCGAAGATCTCGGGGAAAACCCCTTAAACCAGTGGGGAGAGAACTTGCAAACTCAACTCAGAAGGAGTTGTTTTACAAGTTGGGATCAAACCCGGGTCCTCTTGCTGCGAGGCGAAAGTGCTAACCACTTCGCCACCCCACTGACTAGGATATTGCGCGCATTCTGGTGGACTAGTTTCATCTCTGTTCGGGCGACTTACGCCTACGATGAGGAGCTAGACCGATCGACACTGGAAGCGTAATGTGGGAGAATTTTAGGCCACTGGGATGCATTACGAAGACCTCTTTCATAACTATTCTGCAGACGCCTTCCTTGCATTCAATATTTTTATTTTATATTTTTTATTTTATTACTATAATTTTAAATTCATTCTTTTGGAATTTTATCGTTTTATTACATTGTACTCGCGAGTTAATTTTTTGTTAAAAGGGATTTGTTATTTCAAAGGGTAAATAAATATTTATCTAAATATCTGTCTATCTACTATATCTAAAACAACTTTTTCAATTGTCTTGTACATGAACTTAATAAAAGCCAAGAGGAATTTTATCGGAAATTAATTTTTCGAGTTACTTGGTTTTGGGATTAAAGGAGTTAGATGGCGCAAAATTCAAATATTACAATAGTGCATAGGCGGGTTGTGGGGTCTCACGAATTAGGGATAAATCTCACTTAAAATTTTATATGTATTTCAGTTAAGCTCACATTATGTCGGTTGAAATAAATTTGGGTCTAAAAAGTGAATTGGAACCAGTCTTCCAAACCTAACGATTTTCGAAATACATTTTGAATGACCTTGAAGACCAGGTTCAAGGTCAACCCAATTTTAATAACATAAAATATTTTACCAGAGTTAATTCGTCCTTAAAATGTCGATTCCGTAATTGAAAATTATTATTATTTTATTTTTTTGTCTTAATATTGGCCCATTTACATCATTTCAGACCCACTTGAACATAAAATGCGATAGCCCAGTCTCTAAACCCAACTGTTCTTGAGATAGTTTTTGAATGATCAAGGCCATTGAGTTTTGTATCATCTTCTGACCCCCTGCGCGTGCTATGCGATTCCTAGGAAAAATAGCGTTTCAATTATTAGCTCTGGATATTTTTTAGTATACTGTATCGAAAGTTAAAATTTCGCCAGAGATTCCAACAGTAGACCGGGTTCGCCCTTTTGGGGCTCATCGGCACTGTATAGAAACTCTGGCTCTACTCGGAAATCTGCCGATATCAGTAAAACCATAAGTAACATAATAACAATAAGTATGACAATTAACGAGATTTACAACCAAACTGATTTTCATAGTTATTGCGTAAGCAATATGTTTTCTCAGCACAGAGCCCTCTAGTGTCTAAAATATGCGAGACTTCCGCTAAGCCGAACATCATTAAAAACGAGCTCATGCTATTTTTTCACGCATGATTCGCACGCGAGCTTCAAAACAAAGCCAAGCCCCTCGCGACTCCAGAAAGTGCTCTCCGATATTAGGCTTAAATTTTTATCAAGAAGTAGTCATCCAAAATCGTATGGTAAGTCGCGAGTCCAAGTAATTAGCATTAAAGCAATAGGAAGTGTCATACGTATTATGTTACTTATGGTAAAACTAATGTACATTACTTTTGGGGTTTCTATTTTAGTATAGTAATAAATATTCTCAATTCAGCCTTTTCTAATCCTTTAATGGTGCAAATTGCTATTTATTAAAGGGAAACGGTCAAGCTTTAACCAGTTAGATAGCCCTATAGGCCATTAAAAACTAAAATTTATGGCGAAAACCGCATCAAAAAATATTCAGTGGTTAATTTTTAAAAAAATAAAGAAATTTCGGGAAATCGAAAAGCTCCCGTCCGCCGCGACACCTGGTGAGAAGTCGGTGAGACGGAAAAACAACGTAAAAGCGCGCGCTGCTGAAGACGCGAAAAATTTGTTTTGCACGCGCGGCGCGTTCCAGTTATAGCCTAAATTGCACGATTTTAAAAGTTAGGATAGTTCGCAAATCACTCATACGGGGTTAGGGGTGCTGGCGGCATTCCCTAAGATGGCGGCGAAAATTCAAACCCAAACACCTGGCGTTATTTTTCGTTTCAACCTTTTGGGCAAAAAGCTATTTTTTCAAGACAAAAAAGGTACGTGTTAGTATATTGAACGTCTTGTTAATCTTTTGATACGGAAATAAGGCCATATTTGTAAAAGCTTGGCCGTTCCCCTTTAAGCAAGGCTAGGGTGTTCATATTTGTAACTTGGTTACGCTATTTATATTTCAATCTATAGTGGAATTTTCAGTGATTATCAATTTCGATAGATATTCTTCACAATGAAAGCGCCAGGCGGTAGGGAAGTTAGCCCGTGGCCTACCTTGAAATTTTATATAGGCCCCCAATCCTAGCTAGGGGACCCAAAAAAATAAAATGAGCGGAAACATTTGTGGGTTATCTTTTATCAAATATACAGGGTGTTAACTAAAAAATGGACCAGGGCGAACACTTTTCTAATTGGAACCAACTTCGTAACTCTTACGGTTCTCAAGTTAATTTTCGAACGACCTTGAAGACATGGTTCAAGGTCATTGACATTTTCATAGTTGGTTAACCCCCTGAGCGCTCTATAACACCCTAAAATTTCAAAATCGTCACTAAATCACATTTTGAGATATTTGCCCTGTTCCCTTTTTAGTTAACACCCTGTATAAAGATGAGTGTTTGTATATATGTTTGTCCGCTATAGGAATCTACAGTTTTCAACTTACAATTGTTAGGTCGACCACATTTTTATACTATCTCATGGTACCCTGATTGTGGTTTTCGACGGTTACGGTCGGCAAAACAACTTTAATTGATTGAATTAATTTAATAATTAGGCACTTTTTCCTTCGTTATTCAAATAGTCATATTTCCCCGGGAAAAACTGGGTACCCCAGCTAGTATTCTATAAAATTCTATTAAAAATTATTAAAAGAAGGATAGAAATTCAAATTTTAAGAATAAAGTACAATATGAGGGCCCCACTTATTAAGCCTACCTGACCAACAATGACTGACGCCGCCATTGATTCTTAGGGGGAAACAGTATTTTTCTATGTTTCAATAGTGACAGCCCAGAAAAAATTAAGAAATGATACGCTATTCGTTCAACGTATAAACCTATAGGAACCCTCATTGCCGGCTACAAATATCTGTTCCTTTAATCTTAAATATATTCAAAAGTCAAGTAAAGTCTTTCATTCGGTTTATGAATTTCGCGGTGAAAGTATAATGCGAGGTGAGAACTTCAAATGCACTTGGGGGTACTTACGTATGCAAATGATATTCAAAGTCAAAATATGCCAGAACAAATTTACTCCCGTTGCGAATTCATGATATTTATAGAAATGGCTTTTACCACGATGGAATATTTTTTAGTCTCGGATCTTTTATGTTAGAGGGCTTTTTTTTTTAGTTCCTACGTACGCGGAAGAGGAGTGTTGAAGTTTTCGTTACCTTCTTCCGAAAACATTACTCGACAGGGTTGACGAGTGGAAAGTAAAAGTGCCCCTATATAATTCCCAATACTAGCAACGGACTTTAGTTTACCCATGCAAGTACCCGGGAATCAGACTTTGGGAAATCCAGTTGTGAATCCAGCGCGCAAATATCCCGGCAACCCAAATAAAGAATGTTCCTTTCTAATAAGTTTTCCGCGGCACTTTGACTATTTTATTTATTTTTTCATTACCACCGATTTCCTTTGAAAACGGATAGTTAATCTTTTCTCTCCATTAAATTAAATTAAGTCCTTAGGGGTCTGTTAATTATATTTTCTCCATTTAAAAAAGAAATCAAATGATCTTAATTGTCAGCTAACGTGAGTTGTACTTTTTCAATGCATTTTCTTTTCTTAATGTAAAATTTTACGTCTACACTAGAGATCGGCGGAACAAATAAATTTACCGGCAATATTTAATTTTTAGACAAACCGAATTTTTCGAGTTACCTGGTTTTGGAAATAAAGTATCGAAAGACGAACGAGTTAGATGACGCCTGTATCAATTGGCCAGAAATTCAAATATCACAATATCATGTTATGAGGTCCCGTGAATTCGTCAGAAATTTCTAGAGATAAATTAACCGCCAAAAATGTCGATTAATCATAAAAATTTTGGTTAACTGTTTATTTATGAACATTTTATACGAATAAACAACGATTTAACACACAAAAATAATGGTTTTTTTTTCTGATATGTTTGGATAATTGTCGATTATGAATTAAAATAAATAATTGGATAATTTCTTATTCAAACGCCGATCTCTAGTCTACACTTTATTCGGGTTTTCATTACGTAAATTTATCGTTATTTAATTAGTTATCTAACTTAAAACTATACGTATATAAAAATGTTTATGCGTTTGAAAGTATAAAGAATATTAGTATAGATAGCCTAATAAAATCTATTTATACTTAGCCTATTTTCAATTTTACGCATCCGTAATTTCACTTAGTATGCCATTGGCTCATATCTCTTAAAAATTTTATTATTAAATCTCCTCATTTTTCGAAGGTTCAAGTCGGCTCAATTTTCTATAGAATATTTTTCCGATAGGCTATTTCTAAAACCCAATATTCCCGGTTTGGGTTCGTAATGAACCTGCACTGGGTTCAAGACTCAGTCGTTTCTTCCATAAAAGGCACTGACATCAGCGCCATTACCTTTGGCTAAAATCTGGAGAAAAATCATCTATACCTTATAGCAACCATACACCGTAATCATTTTAATAATAGAACGCCCACAGCGGGTGTTCTCCGCTGTGCGTCGAAACTGGGAAGTAGCTCGTAGCTAGCCCATCAGAGGATTTTCGGGGTTTTTTGAGCGTTCTTTTGTTTATACTCTGTTTCCGACTTAATCTTGGTCAAAGGAGGCGAAACAGGACGCGAACGATAGCAAAACAAAAGAACTTACCTTAGAGGCGTCTTCTCATCCGACCAAAACACGTTACACCTGCCGTAAAAATCTTACTACTATCATAAGTGACATAACAAACATAAGTATGGCACAAAACGTATTCGGTTAATGTTAGTCTGTCGTGGAGGGATTGCGAAATAGGAAGTTTCCGAACAGGAAACTCGTCCCTTCCTACTCTTTCCGTTGGCAAAATAGTTGCTTAGTTTGATGGCGAGAAATACGAGCGTACACGCGTTTAGGTTTGAAATTCGAAAAACTAACTTCTGAAATGGAGACAGTGTTTATAATAGTTATTTTTATCTTCCTATTAAAATAATTCATCATTATTTTCCAAAAGTAAGCGTCATTTACGCTTTTGAAAACATTTCAATTTTCAATATGCCTTGGCAGGTCCGTCGAAAAGGCTGCCGGTGAACCGTCGGAGATTTTCCGGGCAACCTCCAAATACTATAAAGCTGTTCGCGGAGAGTTGTCAGTCCGTCGGTACGTTGTCATTAGCGAAACAGAATATCAAAAAAAATTGCATTGGGTGAATATGAAGTGTCATACTTATGTTTATTATTATGTTATACGTATTATATAGAACTTTCATTCGTGGATTCGGTGCTACCAGGCGAACAATTTTTCTACGCGTGGAAGGCGGGGACGCGGTGTAACCGGATGACTAAAACGCATTTTTTTTAATACAGTCCGAAGAGAGTTACGACGTCAACGATGGAACCGCGCCTATCCGGAAATATGTATAATGTCTCTTTTAGAACCCTGATCCCTCGGCAAATGTACATAGGCCTAGCTATATATTAGAAAGGAGCTCAATGAATAAGTTAAAAGGTGGGCGTGATCAACCTTTAGCCTGGGATTTAATAAGAAAGGCTTAGAAGGGAAAGCGAGCGAGGAAGAAGTGGCTGATCAGAAAATTCGCTGTCTTTGTTTACTCGGCTTGTTAGGGCCAATAATCTTCTTTGTCGCTTCTTCGGTTGCTTCTATTTATTTAAGTGAATTACGGGGCAGTACCGCTAGATGGCAGTTAATTGGATATAGGCTTATGATTAAGAGCCACCGTCCTAGGACCAATCCCGTTTCATGGGAAAACCAGCTGGGATACCCGGTGTTTCCCGGGAAATATGAATGTTCGTCTTATAAGGTGTACTTTGAAGGAGTTGTAGGGGGTGAGTTGAGAAGTATGCCTGTTTTTTCCCCATTTTCCTACGATGAGTTAAAAGAGCGCCAGAGAGGTCCAAACTGTGGCCTACTAGCCCCTGGAAGTAGGCTGCAACAAGCGCAAAACCAGCAGCAGGGAAATGCGAACATTAAGGTTTGGGTTTGTGTTATAGGTAAACAAGGACTTGGTAAACAAATCGAGGTAACCAGCGTAAACAAGTAAATTTAAACAGTATTTAAAGTCCCTGCTACTGGGTTTTGCGCTTGTTGCAGCCTACTTCCAGGGTCTAGTAAGCCACACTTTGAAACTTTCTGGCGCTCTTTAATCGTAGTAAAATGGGGTAAGAACAGGTATAATTCTCAACTTACCCCTATATCTCCTTTAAACATTTTCATAACGTTTCGAAACACCCTGTATACTTCATTTGTAATTTCACCTTTCTAGTATAAAACATAATCTTGACACATTTATCCCATAAGTGTCTCCACGCATGGCACCGTACCCAATATAACCAACTGGTTAATGACAATTTTATCCAATTGTACGTTAATTACATAATAATTTGCCTTTTTTTATACGGCCTAGTGTCTATAGAAGAAGGCTTTTTAAAAAAAGGCAATAATTTATGCTTTTTCGAGTGTATGACTAAAGAACTAAGAAACTCGGTCTTTTGGCTAAGATAGAAGTGTAGTATCTTGTATATAGCAGAAATTCATAAACCGAATGAAAGACTTCACTTGACTTTTGAATATATTTAAGATTAAAGGAACAGATATTTGTAGCCGGCAATGAGGGTTCCTATAGGTTTATACGTTGAACGAATAGCGTATCATTTCTTAACTTTTTCTGGGCTGTCACTATTGAAACATAGAAAAATACTGTTTCCCCCTACGAATCAATGGCGGCGTCAGTCATTATTGGTCAGGGAGGCTTAATAAGTGGGGCCCTCATTTTATGGACCCCTAAAATAGCTTCCGGGCCACATATTGTACTTTATTCTTAAAATTTGAATTTATATCCTTCTTTTAATAATTTTTAGTAGAATTTTATAGAATACTAGCTGGGGTACCCAGTATTTCACGGGGAAATATGACTATTTGAATAACGAAGGAAAAAGTGCCTAATTATTAAATTAATTCAATTAATTAAAGTTGTTTTGCCCACCGTGACCGTCGAAAACCACAGTCAGGGTACCATGAGATAGTATACAAAATGTGGTCAACCTAAGTTGAAAACTGTAGATTCCTATAGCGGACAAACATATTTACAAACACTCATCTTTATACAGGGTGTTAACTATAAAAGGGACCAGGGCGAATATCTCAAAATGTGATTTAGCTACGATTTTGAAATTTTAGGGTGTTATAGAGCGCTCAGGGGGTCAACCAACTATGAAAATGTCAATGACATATTTGATAAATGCCATTAATATTAAAATTTTGATGGAAAAGACGTCAAATTGAACCGATCTAATAATTGAACACACGTATTAAGTAACGGTACAGAGAGATTAAACTCAACAATGAAACGGGTAGAAAGAATGCGTATGCATTTCAAGAAACTTTAAATAGAGGTTAAGGACAGGAAAGAACGGGTAATAGTGGAGAATGAATTTAATGAGGCATAAAGAGAGGATAAAAGGTCCTTAGAAGAATCCTCTATTTTCACCAGATGGCGCTGAAGCAGCCACCCCACGCTAACTGGTAGCATTGACTGAATTTCATAACGTCGTAGTTATTTAGTTATGAACGCTTCGAGAACGTAACGTTTTATGAAGAACGTATTCAAGTTAAGAGTAGAGTTGTAAGAAAAAAAAGTTTTTATTCCATGATTAGCCTAATATTGTTCGCAAAATTTATATTTCGTGGCATTTTCTCCTCATTTTTTCGAATCCAAAAGTAAAACTAAATCTGTAGAATACAAGTTGGCAAGCTTGCCAAAATATACCTCTCCTCGGAAGAATTTGTCCTTGGGTGTATTAACTACTGGGCACGGTACTCAATGATATTTCGCCATCAAAAGCAATCATACGTAAAAAAATTTAGACTTTAAAGACTATTAATATACTCTTCCGCTTAAGCTGAGCTTATAATTTTCAATGAATCGTAACATGTATCGGTGGTTCTGTGGTAGAACACTCGCCTGTCATGCAGGAGGGCTCCGGTTCGAAACCCGCCCGATGTGATCGCGAAATGATACTATGACGTATACCGTGAACATTAGGAGGAAACCCTGCCATTTGGACGTTGAGACGTTTACCGTAACCCTCAACACTCGGTCCATCCCAAACGTTGAAGATTCTTCACGTACAATCACAATTCGCAAAAGAAAATTATAATACACCCAATGACAAAATGAGGGCGCTTTTGGAAAAACCTTTTCCCTAATTCTAAGAAACTGCGTACGCAGCGATTACACTTTTCCCCGAAAATGCGTACAGACCCACAGACAGACACACACACCGACAGACAACGGTGATTGTAATACCCCTACTAGGGAACTATGTCCCCTTAAAGTATATGTTTCAAATTTTATTAACAACTGTAGTTAACAGAGAACATTTGTGGATCACCGGGTTTGCCTCCTTATCTTTTCTCACGTTAACTTGACACTCCTGCCGCTGGCTGATATCAGGTTTTATAAATAACGTAATAATTTTTTTTACAATTTAAAATAAGCTGTCAAAACGCTTTCTATTATTAATTGAATAAAGGGCTTTTCAAATCGCAATTTAATATTGTCCGCGTTTTGGTGCCAACGGCGCCTATTTTTCTAAATTATAAATCAACGCTTGTCGCTCTAATACGGAGATAATAGCCCTATAGGCAAATACGAGTTTCTTGAAAATTTAAGCCTTTCCATCTCTAATGCAAAGGCAGTGCCGTTTTATCCGTGGGGTGGCGGAGTTGTTAGCACTTTCGCCTTGCAGCATGAGGAGCCAGGTTCGATCCCAGCTTGCGGTACTGGGTGAAAACTCGGAATTTCTCCTTCTGCGTTGAGTTTGCAAGTTCTCTTCCCACTGCTTCAGGGGTTTCCTCCCTAGTTCTTCGGTTTCAACTTTCGATAAAAACTTGTAGAGGTTAACGGTAATAGTTACTGTAGGTAGCTGTTGGCTCGCGTGGCATGAAGGTCTTGCCACCAACCTACTGCGAATTGTAACCCGGCCACCTGTTTAAAGGCATTTTAAGTCGCTAGATGACTGGGGCCTAAGGTGGTGCCTTGGGTATTAGCCTAGCTTATTATTATTATTATTATCCAATGGGCACAGTGGGCAAAAATTTCTTCCTAGAAATAGAGCCTACAAAGGTCTTAGTGCCCAAGGCCTACGAAGGTCTTGCAAAGGCACGGAGAAGTACAAGTAGACGAAATTAATTGTTCCATTTGTTTATTTCCAGGAGACCTTTTAAGAATTTTTTGGGGTGTTTCGTTCGCCGACCTCATTTCTATACTTGTTTCCCCCTTTTATTGTTTTATTTCTCAAACAACTGGAGATAACGACGGTCAAATAGTCTCTCTATGCTACGTTAATACGCTTTTCGGCGTCCAATTGTCTGTGACGAAAGCGTAATCAATTATATATACGTCGAATTTAAACTCTCTCCTCTCACTCGGTATCCATTTCAAATGAATTTCTTTGAATAATTGGAAAATACTTCAACTAGTATTACATTTGTGGAGCGAAACTCTTCTAGAAATGGGCTTTTTTTCTCCAGAAGTGGAGAATGTGGTAGATGGATGAAACGGCATATCCTTCTACTGGAAATATTTACGTCTTTCCAACCGACCGGGCTAGAATGTTGAGCATTCTAATAATTTATTTTCACCCGTGGAAGCTTCTCTGAGTTTTTATTCCTTTGTCGAAGCGATTTGCAAGGGCAGTCACGTAATATCTGCCCCTGAGTTTTTCCGAGCGTCGATTTTTGCTTCCACGACTATCCGCAAAACTATGCGCTTAAAGTATAGCGGTCTTTTTGTCTAAGCTCCCTCTACCCTTCTCCAAACTCCCAAATATTATTCGCGAGTCTCTCCAATTCTCAGTAGTCGTCTTTTCCAGGCTATAAGCTTCCGGTTATCGAGATATGTTTTGTCTTTTATTTGAGACTCGGAGCTGTCTGCTTCTTTATTTTGTATTCCTTCGGGGACCTGATTTCTATAAAGTAAAGTTATATCGTTCGGTATTTTGGGGAGGTTAAGGATATTGAGTTTTATCAGGAACGCGGTAGACAAAATATATTGGAATACGGATCAGCAGTTATCGAAATTTGCCAGAAATTTTTAATGTTTAGTAAATTTTAAACTCTTTAAAATTGTAAGCCATATATTATAAATATTAAGTTATTTGGTTTCTACGCAATAGTCTATCATCGTTGTTTAGAGACGTAGTGGCGTTTGATATATTGGATAAAATTCTTTCTCAATAATGCGTGGAAGCGTCCGGCCCTTTTGTAATATTTTTAACTTGGCCACTATGCAATATGGTATTGGTTATTCCCCAGACCCCATAATGATAGTGAGTTAAGCCGTTTTGGAACCTAAAAGGCGCCATCACGAGTATATATTTGTAGTATATATTTGGTTCTATATTTTTTAAATTTAGTTATCTGTTTTACTACGTAAAACTATAAAGGATTAAATTAAATTTACGGCTAGTGTATTGTTAAATTCCGATGAAATTAACCTTATTTATTTTCCATAACTGTCTGTTTGTCGAATGCGACGGGGCTTGTTAAAAGTTTTCTAGCTGTCAAACTTCGAAAACTCGGATACGTTACGTTATTGCTATGCCCGGAGGCTATTTCGAAAGCCGACTTTAAGCCTTTACCTGAGCCTTAGTCTAAAATTGCTATAATCCTTCATTATAATAAGTCAAGGGTGACTCGACGGTGCAGTTACGCGTCGGGTGTGGGTAAAGTCAACCTAGAGTGTATTAGTGGACGGCGGACAAATAACTCAAACAAAGCCGTACCTAATCCGCTCCTCTATGCGAGGTGTGGACTTAAATATTAGGCGTTGGGCGTCTTTCCGGGTAAGAGTACTTTAGGGTATATATAAATCCAAATTATAAATCAAGGTAACACGCTTTCGTAGTTAGAACTAACTGTTTCAAGGGATACTGTTAACGCTAAATATTGAAAATAACGATGACACAAATCTGGTTTAAGCCTCGTAAAATTTTAACCTTTGGTTGAAATTATTTCACCGCCTCATCTTTCACTAAAATCCCGGAAATGTGAAATTTAACGTAATAGACACAATTATAATATGAATGACAGAACCTTTGTAGGAAAACTCTAATCTAAATGACAGCACCCTTGTAGGAAAACTCTAATCTGAATGACAGCACCCTTGTAGGAAAACTCTAATCTGAATGACAGCACCCTTGTAGGAAAACTCTAATCTGAATGACAGAACCGTTTTAGGAAAACCTTTCTCTCAGACTTTTAGATTTTGAAGTTGAATAACCTGGTTTCGTTACAATATTATAATTTTACGGGCTGTCTCTAATTTGGAACGATTTTCTGATTGTTAATACCGTCGCCGTTAAAACCAAACCACGTATCTTTTCGGTGGCCTTTTTGAGAAAAATGGATTTTTAATTTCGCGTGTTAGGTTTTTACATGGGAGTTAATTTTATAGTTAAATAATTTCGTTTCAATATTGAATTTATGATGATTTTAATTTAAAAATATTTTGCTAAAGGGGAATATTTAGAGATACGTGGTTTTGCGTCATGAAGTGAAATAGGAGCTGAAAATAAGCAAGATACGTGCTTTTGCGCGAAATGCGTTGTGAATATCAAAGATACGTTTAAATGTTTTCTCGATTTAAAAAAAGAAATTCAATTGCAACCTATTAATGTTTTAATGTTATATACGTAAATTGGGGTGTAGAATAAATAAATAAATAAATATATAAATATAAATATGCATAAATAGAAGTATATTGGTAATTTTGGGTGTAATTTTCATCACTAATTTATGGAATGAAATACTCGTGTCTAAGAAATATCGACATATAAAAAGCTATGATCTTAGAACCAATGTTCTTTTTGGATGATAGCGAAAATGTTTCCAATAATGGAGTGAAACTTTATCCGCGAATAGTGATGGGAATTGATTCTTTTCCCTGTTCGTGCCCATTGTCTCGGAAATTCGATCAAAACGACTTTTATTTCGCGCTACTAGCAACGCAACTCCCAAAAATCCGCCCCAAAGTTCCAAGAATAAATGAAAAAACCTTCCAAGTGTAACTCCCACTCGCCAATTTGCCCCCTCCGAATTCTTGGGTTACGATAGAGATGTTTTCTGTACACCCTATTTCGTGACTCCTAAAAAACAAGAGACAATGCTCGAGTGTTTATATTAAAGAGTTTTCTTATGCAAATTTGCGAGTTTAGTGAAGTGGCCGCGACAGTACACCGGATCAGTACTTTCTTGAAAAAACGAAATTCAAATTTGAACCTCGCCTCCTTTCCCGAAATTTTGATTGAGATAATCAAATAGAGTTTAAGGATTTCTAATGACTAAAGAAAAGCACGTCGTCCAATTTATCTTGAAATTCCAACAAATAGATGATCAATTTGTACTCAATAAATTATTTTCTTTGGTGATTTCCGTAAAACGGATACGTATTAAGGGTAAGAGGAATTTGGAATAACATTTATCCTTTACAAAGAGGGATTATTCCAATGTTCTTCCACGTCTACAAACAGCGCTCATTCCGATACAGCATACAGAGTAGTTGGAACTGTATATTCAATACGACACCTCCCAAAAACAAAAGCACTTTTCTTCTTCGGTAGCCCCGCATCCCTCTTTAACGGACTGAGACGGAAACTCTAACCGCAACAAGCTGCTCTCTTTCCCTTCGGACATCGCTTTGTCTTTTATACGAGCCGCTCCAGATCGGACGACGCTAAGAAAGGCCCAACCTCTCCAGGCCAAAGGCCTTCGTCTTCGCCGTCCTCCGACTGCGTGCCAAGAGGGTCGTCTCCAGCGCGCACGCGTCGCCGAGTATCGGCTTAAAGGGTTCACTTCCGCCGGCGTCTTCCGCTGGTTCGCGCGAAGGTTCCCTCGCGCTGCCGGCGCCGATTGATCCACGCCTGTTACGTCACGGAGCGCGAGGGCGCTTCGAAATGTTTTAGCCCAATCTCTTCAATCGACAAGCGAGTCCGAGTGGAGGACTGTCTTTTAGTTCAGCAACGATTGTAGGGAGCGCGCGTGCCAGTAGGGACACGTCGGTGTTGCCTATTTAGGCCCGCGTCTATTTTCGCCCCTTTTTTTACGTACAGTCGGACGTACTTTATCAGCCCTCCTCTCGCGAATCGAACAACTTCGTAACCTATAGTTTGCGCGTGTATTTTTGCTACTTTTTAATTTCGCAGTCGAATGTCGATAAAAACCAATCGCGTAGAGTAGCTGAATTTATGAAAGCGATTTTATTCGGCGTGTTTGGGTGTAACAGCGCGTGTACGGCGTCACGATAGATTCGTCCGCGGCGTCACTTATTTCTCTCGCGTGAGAACGGGCGGAAGTGACCTCGATCATCCGGGTTTCAACCACCTGTAGAGTTTCGTACTGGGTTTCCTGTTCATGGAATTGGAACCAAAGGGCGATTGCGTTTATATTTCACTCTCGAGCCGAACGCCACGCGTGGTTTTTTTTGGCAACATTTTTTTTAATCGCTTAACGTACGCCGATATTTGAGGCTTGCGTTTTTTAAATATATCAAATTTTACTCCGAGCTGATTCATGGCGCTATATACTTAATAATCAAACCCACGTGCCTTTCATTGTGTATTATAAGAGTAACATTGCGCGTTTTCATCTACTGTATCCGTGTAAATGTAAATATTCTAACGCTATACTTTACCATTAACTCTACACTAACACCACTTTCCTTCCGGATTAACTAATCTTCTTCACGTCTTTTACAATAATCTCGTCTCTCTTATAATATATTCTTCAAATCTGAAATAGCCGTTGTCGCGTTATAGCCAGCGACTGACCTATTGGTGCCTTCTGGTAAATTTCCAGGGATTTATTTTGGTAATTGGAAACGCACGTCCCGTCGTCGTCGGCCGTATTACTCGCGTCAAGTAGAAGACTTACGAAGAAGCCCAAGGTGTAAACGATGGAGGAAGATGGCGAAATTAAGAGTCTCAAGAGTCCGTCCACTCAGTCGGTCTACTCGAACCAAGCCGGACAACACTTGCTGGCTGTGCCCTCGATCATCGAGATCGTGGACGGGAAGCGGAAATGCGCCACGCTGCGAAAACCGTCTCCCTACCACGCTCAAATATCCAGGACCAACCTGCTGGGCAAGCCGGTCAAGCTGAACAATCAAAAAGTGACCAACCCGGAGTACAGAGCCAAACAGAATGCCGTCTACAAGTTTTTGGAACGACCCAGTGGAGTCCACGCTTCGACTTACCACGTCGTCATGTAAGTACTTGCCTTTTAGAGTGTACACTTCATTAGTTGAAGCCATTTTCGAGGGGTTTTTGTGTTTACCCGCGCTGACAAATTGATACGGCCAGAAGCGTGACCACGATTTTACTATGGTATTTCGATTTCGCTAGTTACACTTTGGAGTGCTGGACCGCGTATCGACCTTGAGTTACGGGAGCGCTCGAGTTGCTATTGTAGTTGGGGGAACCCTTAAGGGTTTGGATGTCAACTCTAAATTTGTTGACGATATCCTCGATATTGACGTGATGTATAGGCGGTCGCGTTGTGACAGTCTATATCTCTTCCCGGTCGATTCTTTGTTTGCTCCGAATTCGCTGTTGGCTGACGATTGGCACGACATTGACAAAAGTTCGATATATCTTCGATTTCTGTATCGCTTGGTTAAATTCCCTTTTCAATTCGACTGGCAATGCATTGTCTATTAAGATCACGTTTAGTCCACTCGTATTTAATGAGTTCATAGTAACGCGTTTTTTCTTTAAGATGTCCGTGTTATTTGAGAATCAATCGAATGTTTGGGCCGGAACATTTTCGTCCAGCACGAGAGGAATAATTTATATGATAAACACAAACACGTTACGTTTATTTCTCTTAAACTAATCATAGAAACCCTATGTTTTGGAATTTCCTGATGTTTTTAGTTTTGTCACATTCCTAATAATATTATAAATTCCACGAGTAATACTACAATTTTGAACGGAACTTTTGAATCATGATCACTAATAAATGCCAAAGATTAAAAGACCGCCTAAATCTACTACGTTAGACTTCTATTAAGGTATGCTATTTATGCAAGAACCAATCCCGTTTTAATATATCTGAGTATGACACTTTAGTCCTTAGGGTGTTCCATGGACCGGGTATAAGAAGATAAAAGGTTTTTTCTTGTAAAATAAGTAGAGGTCGGGGACGGTTAATCATTATCCATGATTAAATTGATTTTTTTCGGGAAAAAAAGTAAACAAAGAAATTTACCGGTTAATATTTCGGAAAATGATTAAAAAACATGTATTATTCGTAAAATTTGAGCTTTTTATCGAAAAAAACGTCGTTTTTCCGATTAATTTTACAAATTTATCAAAATATTAATCGGATAATACATAAATATAAATTACTTGATCAAAATGTTTTACGAATAATTTTGAGAGCTTTATCTATTGAATAAAAGTTAACCATCCCCGACCTCTAAAAATAAGAATAAGATATCTACAGTCTGTAGACTATCCAGATAATAGAAACCATTTTCAGAAATATTTATGCTTTTCAAATTGAAACCGAGAAAATCCGCGACCAATCTCTGCTCGTTCCTGTCCTCGGGGAAATTCTGTACGTTGATAGCTCGCATATTTGAGTACTCGTAAGAATTACCTTTATATCTAGCAGAAAGAAAACGCCTCGAGAAACAAGTAAAACCTGCAAAACCTTTAAAATTCCACTTAAATTCCTTTCAAAAATCTGAATTGTTCGAATTCCCCGTTGTTATTTATATTTTTCGAATATCGTTGTTCGGAATGTTGTCTGCAATTATGTTTCGATCTTTTGTCGTTAATTCATAAAATGGATCCTCCGCTTTTCTTTAATTCCATAAGTCATATTTCAAAAGTAATCTAACAAAACATAAGTATGACAATAAGCAAAAATTATCACCGAACTGATTTTCAGAGTTATTGCCCGATCAAGGTTTAGTTCGGCACAGAGACCCCTAGTGTCGTAAATATACCCAAGGCAAAATATACTACTGCTAACACTTACAAAACCTTTCTATAGAATCATTCTATAAAGCGGTTTTATAGAATGTTAGTAGATAAATTGTGAAAAAGGTCAATAGAATAATTAGTCAAGATTTCATAGATTGTCTTTAGCAAATGGGTAGTTTTTCTAAAGTATGTTTTAGAATATATTTATATGTTTCTATAAATATTTATGGGGTTTTATTTAAATATACTATAGGTGTTTTTCTTAATATCTAAAGGAATATTTTTAAGGTATCTTTAAGAACCTAATATAATTTAATCAGAATTTGTTAGTTATTTTATTTCAAATTTAAGCTAATACTTAGTAGGAAATTTATACCGACCTTTCTACCAGTGTTTCTATAGAACACTCTATAAGCTATAGAATTTCATTCACGCTTTATAGAGCTCTAAACGATTTCATAGAGATTGGATAGAAAGTTTTTTTTTACAGGAACGACGATAACGTACTACTTACATTGTTAGCTCGCTAGGAAATGTCGTACTTCTTGAAATATTTAACTTACGATATCGTCGATTCGGATAGGTCTTTGAACTTGGGTGTATTTGTTTTCAATTTATCTCGCGTCTGTGGTCTTCAAATAGGAGTGGAAATAAGCGGAAAGAGATTCGCGTACTTCCGCCGTCTTGACGAAATATAGAGTCGGATAGTTCGTGTTTATGTCGACAAGAAGAAGGCAATCAAATTTTTGATATTTATATTTCGTATTTTTAGTTTTTTTTGTGGATATTGTTGCGGTACATTTCCGTAGCTTTCGTCGAAGGGAGGAAAGCCGTCTTTTGAGCGTCCGTTTTGTCGTCATGACAACCAGGCTGTAGCTAACAGAAACGGACTTTTCCCAATCATATCTCCCAACATTTATCAAAACTCTGGAGACTGCGATGTGACGGAATCTCCCCCGGGGACGTATATTCGCTCTATCAGTTAATATCAAGCGCGTTTCTAACTACGGAACTACGAGCTTAAGTCCAATCAGTCTTCTTGGTTTTCGCACTTTTTTCTTCTCGCGTTTTTTCTCATTTTTCTGTCAGTTCGCGCCGGTGGAAGTTTCATTTCGCGCCCGGAGCTTTTTTATATTTCCACCCTTTTCTCCGGTTGATTATTTATTTTTATGTTTCTGGCAAACTTGAAGCCGCGACTAATATAGCGAGTAATTTGAAGTTATTGCTTCCGTTAAAGTTGTTTCTTTTTTTGGAATAATAATCGGCTCGTTTCGATGAAATATAGGAAGTTTTTGGTTAATATCTAACCTACTTTAATGTAAAATGTGTTCATGGTAGGTTACGTATCTTAACTGTGTTATTATTATTATATTAATTATAAATCCATATTGATGTTATATTATTATATTAATTATAAATCCATATTGATGTTATATTATTATATTAATTATAAATCCATATTGATGTTATATTATTATATTAATTATAAATCCATATTGATGTTATATATTATATTAATTATAAATCCATATTGATGTTATATTATTATATTCATTATCAATCCATATTAATGTTATATTATTATATTCATTATCAATCCATATTAATGTTATATTATATTCATTATCAATCCATATTGTTTTATTATTATATTCATTATCAATCCATATTAATGTTATACTATTAAATTTAATATCAATCCATATTAATGTTGTATTATTATATTTATTATAAATCGAAATTAATGTTGTATTATTATATTTATTATAAATCGAAATTAATGTTGTATTATTATATTTATTATATATCGATATTAATGTTTTATTATTATATTTATTATAAATCGATATTAATGTTTTATTATTATATTAATTATAAATCGATATTAATGTTATATTATATTAATTATAAATCGATATTAATGTTATAATATTATATTAATTATAAATCGATATTAATGTTATATTATTATATTAATTATAAATCGATATTAATGTTATATTATATTCATTATCAATCCATATTGTTTTATTATTATATTTATTATAAATCGATATTAATGTTTTATTATTATATTTATTATAAATCGATATTAATGTTTTATTATTATATTTATTATAAATCGATATTAATGATTTATTATTATATTAATTATAAATCGATATTAATGTTATGTTATTATATTAATTATAAATCGATATTAATGTTATATTATTATATTAATTATAAATCGATATTATTGCTATATTAATTATAAATTCATATTAATGTTTTATTATTATATTAGTATTATATTATATTAATGGGTTAGCTTTCCCAAACCAATAAACTAATTGTCAAAAAATTATTATTTTTTCAAAGGGTTATGGGTCAAATTTAAGTTTCGTAACATCCTTGATACACTTATATACATTTTACTTTGCATTTTCATATTCCGAAGTAATTCAGTTAAATTATCAACGTTCCGTTTGTCAAATCAAGCTTGAAATAATTGAATATATTATACCGTTAATACTTCGTAACTCCACTTAATTTTAAGTATATAAACTATAAACGTTGCTTAACGCGCAATTAAATTGAAATTGTAGCGATGCTATAACTAATAAATTTGTCCGCTCCATATCGTTCCGTAGCTGATAATTACAATTTCCTTTTAGGCGGACAACAGCAAACTGAATTCAGTTTGGGTGTTTCATTCCCTTACGCTAGATTAATTTAATTTCACAACCTTTATGGCACGATAGCGAATAATAATGTAGCAAAACAGAGCCCAATCTGGAAAACGGGACAATTTGTTAAGCGGGATGTTTTAACCGCGATATTAAGGCGTTATACGGTCGACCCTCTCTTTTAAAGTATTTCATGACTAATGGCTCTTCTGTCTCTCTTAGAGCGCAGCCATTCTTCAAAAAGACATAACTCGGAGCAGACGACGTGCTCGGCCTGCCATTTAGGTCTATAGACCTTTTGCGGAGTCTGAAATTGAAGCTCGTAAAAATGTTCCGCTAGCCCTGTTGATGAAAAGCTGTTTTCCATACAATATCTACTATCCTACTGTTAATTCTATTAGTTTAAAAAAATAGTTGTAGCGTGGGAGATCACTTTTAGGGCTTTGTGATTTACCATTCATTTCCTTAGTATTTAAGAGAACACAAATATTAAAGGTAAGCTTAATTAGTTTTTATGTTTTATGAGTTAAAAGCTTTAAAGGATCAAAATTAGGAAAAGTACACGGCCTAAAATGGCAAGGCTTAGAATCTAAAATCGCTCACGTGGTCTCAATGTCTCTGCTACAATGTAATCAGCTGGGATACCCCTGGAAGAAATATTCTTTTTTCATCCTACTGAAAGATCCTACTAAAGGTGATTTTGGGGGGTTACCCATAGTGAAGGTGATTTGGGGGGGGGGGTCGTAACGGGGAAAATAATAAAAATGGTAGCCCCCAGTCGAAAGCGCCGCAAATTATCTATATTGGGACATATTTCTCGATAGGCTATTTCCCTCCTTTTTTTTTCCGTAGAATGGCTGCGAGGTAGTGCTATTGTATAACCGTCCGGAATCGATTCCGCTCGCGGAAACGCTAGTTTTGTTGCTAGGATAGAAAAAGTTGCCATTTCCGTGGCGGAAGGATAACGCAATACGAGCGGGTCATTTAACAGGCCGAGCGTCACAAAGGAGAGAGAACGATACTTGACCCCCGGTCAGTGGTTAGTACCTTTCCTGTTGCCCGGGGAAATTCGGCCACCTCGGCTCTTTCGTAGAATGCCACAGTCCGAATTTTTAGCGGTTGGCTATTAATTCGGTGTTAGTCGCCGTTTTTACGATGTATGTTTTGTTTTATTTATATCCCTTTCGAGTAATTTTTTTATTAAATTTACTGGAACGAAATTCCCCGCGAGGCTATAGCAAAAGCTTGAATTTATTTTATGGGTCACTGTCGAGTAAACAGAAATGTTTTCGACCAACGTTCTGCGCTTATTTGTTTTGTATTTATGGCTAAGTATTGTCGAATTAGACCTACTGCATTGTGATAAATGACTTATTTAGGACTACACAACGCTTATATTTTGAAGGTCAAACGTTAAATTATCAACAGTAAATATTTTGACCTTGACAACAAGCTCATCTAAAAACAACTTACAGTAACAGTTACGCAAAGAAAAATAATTTGTCACCAGGCCTTTTATTATATTTTTGGCAAGTGCATTATTTTTCTATCTAATCCCTTAGCGAGTAAACGATGCATTTAGTTCGAAAATGGTTTTATGATTTCTAAGGGAGTCCGCTGAGCTTCGTCCAAAAGTTGACTGTTGACATTAAAGAGTGCCCTTTACATGTTTCACCGAAGATACTTCATGTTGAAAGTCGACATCGACCATAATTGTCCGTGGATATAAGCACGCCTAAGAGCGATTACACTTTTTCATTTTTCATTCCTCTTCCGGTGGAAGTGAATGAAGGTGAGCCCGCCACTCTTCAAGGCTATATATAATCGTTCAATCTAGACCCAATTTGGCCTATTTTTTTGCGGGGATATTAGGAACCGGAAATTTTAATTGGTTTTCACGGTGCTTAATACAATTGTCGTTCTTCCATTTCTTTGCGCGTAGTTATATACATTTGCTCAGAAGGTAGTCTGCAATTTGAATTTTTTGGTGTACGATTACGGATAGATTTTTTTAACGGCAGAACATAATAGCCTTAGTCACGACAACCAATGATTTCCGGAATTTTTTGGAGGCTACCGTGTCATGGCGTCGCTCTATAAAGCTCAACTTATCTCTTTTTTATTTTCTACAAATGGCTGCCCTATAGATTGTTGGGTCGATTTTCGTTTAGCAAAGTCAATTGAATTGTCGATCCTTCCGGCACACTTAAACACTTAAAGGGGAACGGTCAAGCTCTAACCAATTAGATAGCCCTATAGCCCATTAAAAGCAAAAAAATTATGGCGAAAACCGCCTCAAAAAATATTTAGTGATTAATTTTTAATAAAATAAAGAAATTTCGGGAAATCGAAAAGCGCGCGTCCGCCGCGACACCTGGTGAGAAGTCGGCGAGACGGAAAAACAACGTAAATGCTGAAGACGCGAAAAATTTGTTTTGCACGCGCGGCGCGTTCCAGTTATAAGAGACTTAAGCCTAAATTGCGCGATTTTAAAAGTTAGGATAGTTCGCAAATCGCTCATACGGGGTTAGGGGCGCTGGCGGCAGCCCCTAAGATGGCGGCGAAAATTCAAACCCAAACACCCGGCGTTATTTTTCGTTTCAACTTTTTGGGCCAAAAGCTATTTTTTGAAGACAAAAAAAAGGTACGTCTTGTTAATCTTTTGATACGGAAATAAGGCCATATTGGGAAAAGCTTGGCCGTTCCCCTTTAAGACGCTCATTTTTTTTGTTAAATTATTTTCGAGATTTTATCATTTTGTTGTGATTTTTGACCACCTGTGCGCTCAAGTATAAGTAAATCGGAATACTAAATATTTAACTGTATATAGTAGGTAAGTACAACATTCCGTTTCGCGGTCAACATTTCTAATGAACATGATATTACTCGACGTCTCGGTACGTGGTATTGTGTGTTTGGCTTAATCATTAAGCGGTATAACGTAAACACACCTGAGTGGCGACTGCGACGTTTGAATTATACGCTAAGGCGAATCGATATAATTTATACACACTTCTATGGCAATCGCGGGAAACTCGGAGCACCTGGTAGGTGACTTCTCCCTGTACACCGACTTCTCCCTGTACACCGACTGGGACGCCGTTAAACAATCAAAGGAAATGCTGGGGCCAAAGAAGATTGCACCCAAATAACAACTAGCTTTGAATTATGTAAATATTGTAAATAATTGTATACAGGGTGCTTCAAAAGGTTATGCAAAAACATTAAGAAGTTGTAGAAGCTGACTTGAGAAGTATGCCTGTTTTTCCCCATTTTCCTACGAAGAGTTATAGAAGCGCCGGAGAGCTCCAACGTGTGGCCTACTAGCCCCTGGAAGTAAGCTGCAAAACCAAGCAGCAGGGAAATTGCGAACATTAAGGGTACGTTCAGTAACAAAAACATCGCTGAGTAATCGATGCCAATAATTTGTTACTACTCATCAAAAAAACCATCTCGGTGTGTGTTGAAATTGTTTATAATTTTTAACACTCCCGAGAGTCCTACTGTAAAGGACTTCTCCCTGATACGAAGCGATCTGTATGTACAGAAAGGAAAATAAATATTAGTTCATTCATACATTCAATGGGTAAAACACTTCTACAGGATCTAGTAGGTAAAAAATAGGCCATAGTTCGAATACGATTTTTTTTACAAAGTTCAATAAATCCGTTTAATTAAAGGATTTTATTATTTAAAAGACCAAAGTTGTTTCTCGAGTCGGATTTGGCGAAGAAACACGGAACAGGGAAAGTTTATTTAGGGGAACGAGGACAGATAAAGAGGGAACATCGTATCGCTTTTAAAAGAGGATTGGCCGCGAAAACACGCTCGCCGATGGAATCGACGATTTCAATTTCGTTCGAGACCGCTCCTTATCGATAGGTTCAAGCCGGGTTCCGTTTCGCTTTTTCCAGCCGAACGATCTTCTTGTTTTCTAGGCCAGTAGTTCGTTCCTTTATCTTTTTAGAATTCCGCGCTTCCCTGTGCCGATAAATGTGGGACCAGCGGAGTCGCGATCCGTAAGCCGATTCGCCGCACGTGCTCTTCGGAAGGCGTCTTCGGCAGTTGCGGCAATTAGATCCGAACGCTTTCTCGCCTCGCATCTCTTCGCGTCCCCCTCACCTCGCCTCTTGAAGAAAACGACTTCGACTTGGCAATTAGGTTTTGCCGTGCCACCAACTAACTAGCGCGAAAACTGCTCTTCCGTTAATCGGTCGTTTTCATTCGAGTTCGGAGGGATACAGACTTTACCGACTTTATACCTTTTATTATAATATCCGATGATACCTCGCTTCGACTACACCTCGCAAAAATGTTTTTTTTTCTTTTTTTTTTAGTTCTCTTTTCTTTATTTGGACATCTCCGGAAATAATTGCGTCTCTCTATGGCCGTTTTATCTCCCTTTTCTCACGTCTGCTCAGTCCCTCCCCCGCTTTTATAGATTTTTTGGCGGAATACCGATTAAAGAAAATTTACGATCTCTTGGGAATTTCCTTGGCTCGTGGGGAAATTTGCAATTAAACTCTTGGCGGCGCATCATCGTGCTCGTCATCCCGCAAGCTGCCACACACCCGCAATTTACCAAAAATTTCGTTTGATAGTTTGCCACCATTTAATCACTCTTTCATTAGTAGCAACCTCGTTTTTAGACTTCTTTGTCTAAAAGTTTTAAATGGTTCCCCGTCTTTAATAGGTTGGTTTCGCGCTTGGCGGAAAATTAACCACCTAAAGATGTCCGTCGTTTATAAATCTAATGCGGAACGATTTTCCGCCTGGTTTCTTCGTATTTTTCGTCGAGTGTGAAACCAGCTAAAATCTTTTATTTTTATGGTCGGATTCTTTAATTGTTTGAAATTTATTGTTTGTAGGATGGTTTAATTTTTATGACTTTTTTCATTTGCCTTTTTATTATTACTGTTAAAATTTAATTACTTTTTTCATCCATCGCGTGTACTATACAAAAATTCAATTTTAAAATCGGACGACGTCATTGAGAGTAGATGAACTTGGTTTTAAATTTCCATAAAAACAGAAGCGTATAATAAAAATGAACATGAAAATTAGCATACTTTAACCGGAATACCTTGGGTACGAATTTCCCTCCAAATCACGGCTCAAAATTTGGCGAATCTATTACTTGGCTTGGCGATGTAAAATCGAGGGGTCCGCCATGCGTAAAAATCGCGTACACTGTAGAACAAAATGATTTTAGAAATCTTGAAAGTAACTTGAAATTTCCGAAATCTGGGCAAAAATCAGATTAAAAATCTCAAAATCCGTCTGAGTCAAGATGTACGACGGTCAGAATACACACAATCCTTCTAAAGTGTGTTTGTTTGAGCTATTCACAGCAACCTGCAACGCCGGTATCACAACCAATATATATCCACATGGTCACACATAATTGTATTTACACTTATTTGTTACGTCTAGTCATACTTTGAAAGCATCGAAGATTCCTTCGATCAGTGTCACTCTTATTTTTTACTTCTGATCACACTAATTTGTTACTACTAGTCAGCCGTTGAGTGTCACACTTATTTTTTCTGTTTATACGACAAAGACTAGTTCGATCAGTTTCATACTTATTTGTTACTTCTGATCACACTTATTCGTTACGTTGAGTGTCAGACTTATTACTTCTGGTCATACGCCGAAAACTAGGTCGATCAGTGTCATACTTAATTGTTACTTCTGGTCATACGTTGAAAGCGCGGCGCACTCTGAACGGCCTTGAAAAACGCCAGAGGGAAACGGGCACGTAGATCTCTATAAACACGCGGATTTACAATGTTGAAAATTGCGGGGGTCCGTATACGATACCCAAAAAACCTTACTTAGAATTAAATTTAAGGTGCGTTTTTGCAATTCTAGGTTATATGTAAACCACAGCTATTCAAAAATATAACTTTCATGAAAATCGGACTTAAATTAAGGAACTGTATGTATTTATTTATTTATTTATTTATTTGTTTATATAATTGCTCAATAAGTCTCAGGTGGGCTTTTGTTTGAGCATCGCTACAGAAAGACGCAAAACCAAAAAAATTAAATAAAGGGAGAGACTAAAACAAATGAGTAAATTTGGAAATATTGGTTAAAAATCAAGTAACGCGAGAGGTATCTTTAAAATGAAAAAAGGCAGAGACATGGCGGCGAAACGTGTGGCGATTGGGGATAATCTCTTGGGGAAGGGAATTCCAATCATTAATCACACTACAGGAAAAATGATTTAGACGCTGAGCGGTACGAACTCGGGGCTTGGAGAGTTTGAGTGAGTGACCCCGAGTTTGGGAGGAACTAAGAGAGAAGAAATCGTCCAAATTTAGATTTAAGTTATTATAAAAAAAATCGTGAAGCAAACAGAGATCATTAACACGGTGTCGAAGATGTACCGGGTCGATGCGAAGGTACTGCAAGCGAAAGGGGGCAGGGAGAGACGAAATTTTGTGGGGAAGCTTAGCGAAGGCATTTTGAGCTTTTTGGAGAGCAAGGATGTCCGATTGGGGAACAGAAATCCAAGTGGGAAAGAATAAGGGTATTATAAAGGGTACGAATTAGCCTAGGAGAGCGGAAGAAAATATTGCGACGGACAACACCAGTAATAGAGCGAATTTTCTTAGAAATTTTATTAATGTGACTCGAGAATTTCAGAGAAACATCCATAATAATGCCTAAATCGCGTTCAGAGAGAGTGGTGTTAATTGGGGCATCCCTAATAAAATATGTGTGATTGGGGTTATTACTTCCTAAGTGTAAGACGGAGCATTTGTCGGTGTTAAAAGATTTTTAGGCGAAAATATAAAACCACGAAAATTGGGGTCCCGTAAATTACCCTGAAAACTATACCTAAATTTAATATTTACTGATATAACCGAAGTTTTTTAACGTTATCGGACTTAATTTTAAATAAAATATCTACCACATAAAGCGAAACCACCGAAAATAGTAAATTGGGCAAATGCCCAACTTCTAGGGCTCCGAATAGAAAACTTTATGAAAGGCTATCAATGGCGATGTATGTACATTCGAACGAGATATCATTGACTCTTCTAGCCCTAACCGTTGAAGAGATATGCGCGACACGGCGGCATCGGCATCGGCGGCAACGGCTACACTGTTAAGCTTGTTTTCCACTGGCGCGGCCAACGACGCGTTTCTCAGCTTTGAAACGTTCAAACGTTTTTACGCGCGTAAAGAAAATAACATTATGACGCGCGCTAGTGGAAAACAAGCTTAACGTGAGACTAATACACACAAATCCTTAGGATTGTGTGGAAAAACCAGAAATAAACACAAAAATTGTACAGTTTCTGATTTCTGAAATCACTTTGAGATTATAAATCCCGTACACAACAATTGCAAGTGTCGGATCCCTCTTGTAAAATGTCAAATTTACACTACAAAATGTCTATTACACTGCCAAATGTCAAATTTACACTGCGTAGGGATATTTGAAAAAATCAACGGAAGCCTGTGTTGGTACATATTTCTAACGAAAAGTGTAAGCCGGATAGAAAGATGAGTACTTACAAGGAGACATCCCGAAGTGTAACCCACCGATTTTGTGCAAACTCGGGGGATTGGTAGACCTTCATGTATCATGAAAAATCCTAAAGGGAATTTATTCAATGGGCAACCGTTTTGCCATGGCAACGAGAAATGTTTTTGACAACACAAAATATTAAATTTTCCCATTGAAAATAACATGGGATTTTGACCTCAAATTGATCAAAAGTTGATCAATTTTGATGTTTTTTTTTATTAATTTTTATAATTTTTTTTAATTTTTGGCATTTTCGAAATTTTGAAATTTGTTGAAATTTTTCACAGGGGGGTCCTAGGAATCGGTCAGAATCCCATGTTATTTTCAATGGGAAAATTTCCATTTGTTGTTATCAAAAACATTTTTCGTTGCCATGGCAAAACGGTTGCCCATTGAATAAATTCCCTTTAGGATTTTTCAAGTTACATGAAGGTCTACCAATCCGCCGAGTTTGAACAAAATCGGTGGGTAACACTTCGGGATGTCTCCTTGTTAGAGTTGTAAATCGGAAAATTTTCCGGAAAATTATCGAGGCTTTTTATTCCGGAAAATTGTCTTTATTTTTCTGAAAAAGAGAAAAAAAAAGGTTTTCATTCCATGATTAGCCTAATATTTCCACAAATTTAAATTTCGCGGCATTTTCGCCTCATTTTGTCGAATCCTAAAGTAAAAATAAAACTCATGACTAATCAAGAATAAAAACTATGAAATTTTTCAGCATTTAATTTTTCAGGAAAATTAACCACTCTAGTTGAAAATGAAGTTTATTTAATTTCGAATTCTATGAAAACCTTCTGAACGTATACGAAGCGCTTTAAAGACTTGGTAGGTTTGAGCCGGTCTATCAACACTTCCTTTCCAATTAGTGAGTAAACGGCAGCCATTAATTTATTTTTCGCTCCGGTGATAAAAATTTTCGAGGCGCGATAACGAGTTCATCTTTATCTTTGGTTTTTGGCGCTGTCGGCCGGTCCTTGTTAATTAACCGCGATGCAGTTGTTTGTTGTCGTAACAGCGAACGCTCAAGGGGGAATATCAGCCGCGAACGTGCAATTCCCAAAAGAAGCGCCTTTAACATCGGGCATAGCTCCCTAATAGCTCTCTGTTGTCCTACATGGAAATTTCGGCATTCGAGTCACGTTACTCTTCGTCTCAAGATCTAGAATGGTTTCCTTTCTGGTATTCTAAGTGAACCCAATATTGTCCGATATGATCCGCAGACAGTCCACTTGTGGGCGTCGTACACTGAGAAATAAACCTTTACACGACATCTGGGAATTTTCAAATCATCCCTTAATTTTCTGGTAATATATTAGTAGCACCAGAAATACATATAGTATTTATATCCCAATCCTGCTAATGTTATTCGCTTGAAACACGTACCTATGCAGGCTCCCATTGATTTTTTTCTAAATATATTTCGTAAGAAAATATAGTGCGGGGTGAAATTAATCATACTGAGAGTTTATAAAACTATTTCTTCGGAAAATAAAGTTTATAAATTAGAAACTATCCCTAGGCATCTATTGTAGTAATATTCAGGTTTTGCATTACAAGACCAAATAATACACGGTTACGTTCGTGCAGTGATACGGTGTTCTCATCAGCATTTTGTCGGTAATTTATCGCCTATTAGAATCTGCGTCAAGCCTCTGTATATATAGATTTCGTTTTAATAGCGTAGTCGAATATTTATCTCGTAAGATACGCAGGGCCAATAAATCAAAATGTGTTTTAGCTAGGAATTTGAAATTTTCAGGACACATAGAACGTGCAGGGAATCACTTAGCAACGGAACTTTCGATGACCTTTAACCATGTCTTAAAGGTCATTAAAATTTTATCTCGAGAACCATTAGAGATACAAAGTTGGTTTCAATTAGAAACGTGTTCCCCGTCACATTTTAAGACTAAGTAGCTTTGGGTTCACCTAATTTGACCAATAAAAAGTTGAGAGTGATTTTGGACAAAACTCGGTCATGATGAAAATAATGTACTAGTGACCAGGTTGAAGGGCTAATCCCTTGAAAAGTACTGATGCTAGAGTTTCAAAATTTTCTAGACATTCTCATCTGGTAAAGCGTCTTCAGAATTTTCAAACTCAGGTGACCTCTAACTCATGGTTCAAGGTCATTCAAAGTTTATCTCGAAAACCAATGGATTTCGAGAAAAGGTTCCAATTTTAACCTTTCAACACCCTGTATATTATAAGCATCGGGTAGCACCAATTCACCAATAATAAATTCAAGTTAATACTAATATTTACTTAGTAGCCTTAGCTCAAGCCGTATTTCCGGAAGTAAATTTACTTACAAGGAGACGACCCAAGGTGATAATCACCGATTTGGTTCAAACTCGGGTATAGTGTACACCTCCATGCACCTTAAAAAACCTGCAAGGGAAAAGTTGCCACGGGCTTTCGTTTTGCCATGGCAACCGAAAACGTTTTTGACAACATGATTTGGGATTTTTCCATTGAAAATAACATGGGAATCTGAAGGATTAAAAAATAAAAAAAATTTAAAATTTCAAAAACGTTAAAAAAATTTTAATTGATTTTAAAAATTAAATCAAGTTTAAATGCAATTTGGTTATTTTCTATGTAAATAATTCCAAATCATGTTGTCAAAAACGTTTTCGGTTGCCATGGAAAAACGAAAGCCCGTCGCAAATTTTCCCTTGCAGGTTTTTCAAGTTACACGGAGGTGTACATTATAACCGACTTTGAACAAAATCGGTGATTATCACCTCGGGTTGTCTCCTTGTTAGTTTTACTCGCAAAATTAAACAAATTATCGCTTGAATTAACTAAAACATATTCGTGCTTCACGGAACGTTGACCTTGAAAAGATTGGTTAAGAAAAGCCCGTATTAGCTATTACACGGAAACCCTTTTATCTGTTGGCGGCGCGTGGCTGGAAAGTGGTCGATCGTATTATACAAATTGCAGCGTATTTTTTTCTTCCCTGCCCTCAAAACTTACAGACTTCACTCTTATTTTTAACGCGTATGTAGTTGGCTCTAACGAGGTTACCTTCTTAATTCCGCCTCCGATTAAGTCGTCGCACAGCAGCTTAAAGGCTGGTTTTCACTTGGGCAAAAACGCCACAGCGGTGAACTTCGACGCAAAAAATCCCCGTTAGGCCTAATACAAATTTTTCGCGTCGAAGGTCGCCGTCGTGCCATTTTGGTCCTAGTGAAAACCAACCTTTAATCCGATTTCCCGGCCTATTCCGCCCGTAGTTCAAAGAATCGTACCTTTCTAATTTCATTTGTTCCGCTTTCTCATTACTATGTATAGAGCGGGCCAATAGGAATAATTAATTTTAGATAAGTTTCCGTTTTAATTAATTATTCCGGAACCTATCCGCAAATTGGAAGCTTATTATTAGTCTATACCATAAGTAACATAATAACAATAGCACTTCCTTTTGGTTTAATGCAAATTTTCTTACCGAACATTTTTCAACACACTGACTGACCGTGCGCCTAGTTACAACTTGGACTCGCAATCGAACTGAGTAGTATATTATCGTTCTATGGCATTGGTATATTTCTATGGCATTAGTATATTTTTATGGCATTAGTAAATTTTTATGGCATTAGTATATTTTTATGGCATTAGTATATTTTTATGGCATTAGTATATTTTTATGGCATTAGTATATTTTTATGGCATTAGTATATTTTTATGGCATTAGTATATTTTTATGGCATTAGTATATTTTTATGGCATTAGTATATTTTTATGGCATTAGTATATTTTTATGGCATTAGTATATTTTTATGGCATTAGTATATTTTTATTGGGCATATTTTAGACACTAGGGGGATCTGTGGTGAACTAACTCTGTTGTTGCTATTATGTTACTTATGTCTATACTTTTAGCGTTCGTCTTTATATTTATGATTTCAAATAATAATAATTATAACTAGTTTGATTAAGACTTCAATTTGACCTCAGAACACACCACACCAAAAATATCCGTCGCCTTAGGGCAGTGGATGAATTTGACAGCGCCATCATTTGTTCGTTAATGTAATCTTTGGAGGTTCCTTTTAAATATAATTATTCGCAATAATTAGTAAAATATTTATTATTTAAACTAGATATTAATTTATTAACAACATTCAAAGGTCTTATTCGTATTATTTCGTAAAATATTTAATAATTTAGCTAAATACTAATACAGGAAGTACCTTCAAAGCTTATAGAAACTGACAACAGATGTCAAATCACCCAGTCTTTGAACAAAAACATCGAGGAGTATTAATCTTTGGCAGGTTGTAGTAAAATTACGAGTCCCGTTGTATACAGGGTGTTTCAAAAGGTTATGCAAAAATTTTAAGGAGTTGTAGGGGTTGAGTTGAGAAGTATGCCTGTTTTCCCCCATTTCCCTACGATGAGTTAAAAGAGCGCCAGAGAGCTTCCAAGTGTGGCCTACTAGCCCCTGGAAGTAGGCTGCAACAACCGCAAAACCTAGCAGCAGGGGAATGCGAACATTAAGGTTTGGGTTCGTGTGATAGGTAAAAAAGGACTTTGTAAACAAATCGAAGTAACCAGCGTAAAAAAGTAAACTTAAACGGTATTTAAAGTCCCTGCTGCTTGGTTTCGCGCTTGTTGCAGCCTACTTCCAGGGGCTAGTAGGCCACACTTTGAAGCTCTCTGGCGCTCTTTTAACTCATCGTAGGAAAATTAAAAAAAAAACAGGCATACTTCTCAACTCACCCCTTACAACTCCTAAAATTTTTTGCATAACCCTTTGAAACACCCTGTATAAGTGTCCCGAGTTTTGGCTTTGCCTGTAAATAAACAACCCAATATTGGGAATATAACCATCTATTCGTCCGTTTTCCCAATTATCCGATATATTTTTAATGGAGACATATTTACCAATCATTTCTATTTCGCGAAAAAGATACAGTAATAGAATGCGAAATAGCGAAACACTTAAATTGATTTTCTATTATATTTCCTTTCTTCGACAAATACATCAAAACTCTTTAATGTTGTTCTTTTGTCCAAGCGAACATTTATTTTCGTTGAAGAATATAGTCAATTTCCTTACCTCTTAGTGCCAAATAAAAACGGGGAATCTCTTTAAAATAAGTCGCAGCCTTTTGGACTCTCGAAAAATCGATGTTATATTAGGAGGGGTTCCTGCTATTATTTTTCTAGAATTTCTGAGTATAGAATAGAACTCAGCCGGGCTGTGTGGCCTGTATTATTATACCGGGGCGAGTCAATGTAATATTAGGGAGAGTCCCTACTCCGAGAGAAAGCGAAAAAAAGTTCAATAAGAAACGGGAAAGGAGTAGCCCTTGGATATTTTAGCGGGAAAAAGCCAATATGGCAAGATGTCACGAGACAATGATTTTTTTCTTAGCCCCCTTTTCTAAACTCGATTCTTCCCCTCCATTCAATAGGCGATAGCGTTAATTGCAAGGTATACCGGTAAAATTCCTTTCGGGAAACATTTAAGCGCCATCAAACGGTAGAAACCTTTAAAAATTGTCATCTAGGAGGATGGAAATAAGGGGGGGGGGAAATATGGGATTCATAGGCCTGGCAATGTGGTAAATTCGGACATAAGATACTAGAGACACCTAGCGGACACCGTAGTCAAAATTTCGTCAGCGTGTTCGTTGGGACTTGGTTAGAAATGTGTGGCGGTTTTAAAATCGTGTTAAGGATTTATTTATTTTTTCTTCAAATTAAATAAACATCTCCGAAATTAGTTTCGTAGAATCCAGGTAGAATATTCGCGTTTCAACTTGTACAAAAAATCCTTGTGAATAAAATGAAAAGTAGGCAAAATTTATAGAGACAAAAAATTCCGCCTATTTTTACGATGGCGCTACGCTCGTATGTCCGAAATTGTATAGCTCTCGCGTTGCCGAAGCTAAAACAGCGAGTCCGTGATGGGGGAATACAAATTTCTGTTCCAGGTACGCAGTATTATATTCCTAGATAAAATTGCTTTAAAGTTTATAGTTGAAAAATCTTACTTAAAGTCATACTTAAAATTTGATGGTAAGTTAGGTTTTTAAGTATTTATACTTTTTTAATGGAAAAAATATTAATTTGTTACACTTAATTTAACGACGACTCGGACATTAGTACTATTATTGTGATAGTGATGTTAAGTTTCTGACTAGAAAATTGTAAACAAATTAAAGATTTAGACTTGAACACGTTTTTAACCTAGGGTTAGTGAAGCAGCCCCTATGTTTTGACCACGGCCAACCCCGATCGCGAAAGAGCGTTATAGAAGTTGGCAGTGCTATGATGAATTTATGGGAACATTAGCTACGACCAAAATAATTTATGCTATCGCCTATTTTGTAATTTTTTCACACATTCTTTTCATAATCTTTGAGATATATTCGAGCTGAAATCGGTCAGGGAAATTTGAAAAGTCTCTTTGGTATTTTTTATTTTTGAACTAAATTGACGATCATAAGAAATATTTTGAGCCATAATAAAAAAGGTATAGAGCTTTTAGAAGAATATTTAAAAATAGACTTAGCGATCTATTTGCTCGTTAATAGGTTTTTGGTGGAACTTTTAAATATTTCATTTTGGTTTTAACTGTTGAAATTTGCGTAACCGGCTTATGGTGTCAAATCTTCTCAATTTCATGAACAACTATTTGGCGAAATTTTCATTTTTGCATTATGCAATTTTCAAAGCTTAGTATGACAGGGATATATTTATGATTGGAAGCCACGCTATAAATCCTTTCAACGTAGTTACTCGTCCGACAGTATAAATTCTGGATTATATTTTAGGAAAATTTAGAAAGCTTAGATACGTGTCGTAATGCTTTAGTCCTTGACTCTATAAGGAGTTGTAGGGGTGAGTTGAGAAGTATGCCTGTTATTCCCCATTTCCCTACGATGAGTTAAAAGAGCGCCAGAGAGCTTCAAAGTGTGGCCTACTAGCCCCTGGAAGTAGGCTGCAACAAGCGCAAAACCAAGCAGCAGGGACTTTAAATACCGTTTAAGTTTACTTTTTTACGCTGGTTACCTCGATTTGTTTACAAAGTCCTTTTTTACCTATCACACGAACCCAAATCTTAATGTTCGCATTTCCCCGCTGCTTGGTTTTGCGCTTGTTGCAGCCTACTTCCAGGGGCTAGTAGGCCACACTTTGAAGCTCACTCATCGTAGGAAAATGGGGAAAAAACAGGCATACTTCTCCACTCACCCCCTACAACTCCAAAACATTTTTGCATAACCTTTTGAAACACCCTGCATAATAGCGTACCTAGGTTATAAAAGAACGTCGATGATACATAACATTGATGGGTGGACAAAAGTGTCTTTTATATAGCGTTAAAGTTGACTGGAATGCTACTCCCTTGGTCGTGTATAGCCTTCACTTAAGTCTTAAAATAATAAAATGTATATACGCTCTTCCAAAATATTTATAAAAAAAATAAATGCTATTGATCCCCAGTCGCCGATGTTCTCTTTTCCACTTCTTATCGTCGGCCGACAGTGTCTCTCTCAACCAGCTTTATTTCGAATTCATTTTTAAAGTCAGCCAATATTACGTTCTAAGGGGAAGTTACGGCCAGTTTATAGAATGATAACGGCTCTTTGTAGACGGTCTAGTAGTTAAGAATTAGTATTTTTCTTCTTGGAACGTGTTGAATCCAGCGGGAATTCATTTAGATGCTCTATAAACAATTCTCGTTTAATATAAAACCAATCGATAATATCCGGAATCTATATGGAGTGTAATCGTATGTAACGAAAGCCCTTCTCATGACCGTGAGTCTATGGTATCCGTTAACCATTACTTCGGCTTCAATTTCCGTATACAAATTTGCCTCTACTTAAAAGTATATTAAATAGTGTTTTCTGGGCGTATTTATATATAATACGATAAGCAAATGTTACTTTTGATAGTAATACAATATTTATTTCCTTTTAAAATTCAGCCAATAGAGAAAATAAACCCATACAGTAAAACGTCAAGGTAGAACCGGTAATTATTTAGTTATTCGTGATCTATTCAAGATTATTTGAAACTAAATGTCACTGCTTATAGTTATATGTGTCACCGACTATACGTTCTATGTACACTATTTTTTAGTCAGGCGTAATAACTGAAATATCATGAATCTTGCTTTAATAATTTCAATTTATTGCTTTTGCGATGGTAAAACTGAAAAATAAAATCATTTTGGTCATCCAATTTGTACACAACGTGAATAAGTTCTCGAACTTGGCGCCTTTCCGTGGACTTTATCGATCGAAAAGTCGAATTCTACCGCGCCATCTGACTCTCTTAATTATAAGTGTATTTCCAATGTAACTAATTCAAACAATACCCTGTTCGAATTATAAAACAAAACCGTATGTATTAAATTTTAATAGTCCTTAAAATCGCTTAAAATTAATGTTTTTTAAATTTTCAACCTTTACCGTTAAGTTAATGAACTGGATTATAATTTCACTGCTATGTTTATTGCTAAAACTGTACTAAACATATTTGTTAATGTCCCCCTTTAAAAGTTAAATTTAATATGATTAACCCAATGCGCCTTGTTTAATAATAGATGGCGCTAGTTTCGGTATAGATCGAAACCATAACACCGGGAAGTTGACTTCCATTTAAAATTTCTACGTAGAGATCTACGATTGAAGTTTGAACAAATATATTTAATCGCTTAGTATCTTACTCTTAAAATTTAACATTGTAATAAAGCAGTTAAATTTTGGAATTTAATAAATTTATAACGTGAATTGATGGGAAGAAGGTAAATCTCCTCCGTTAAACCTTTTAAAGTTAAATATTTGTTTAAGACGACTAAAGCAATTTCGGTCCGAAGACATCGTTAGAAGAGACTGTACGGAAGCGTTCGCGATGGAATGTTGTATTCCTGCTGATGACAGTTTGGTCTTCTATGGGAAACTAATAAACAGCGGCCAACACTTTGATATTGCTTAATGGCTTTGCTTTTCCTTTTGCTTAATATGTGGAGCACGAGCCCCGTGGCGAATGTCGACTTGAGAAGCGACTCTTCAAGTCGTCAACATTCGCGATTCCGCACCGGAACTTCGACCCTACTCTGACCACCGTACGAAATTGCAATGGGTCGTTCGTTTCGTTGAAAACGTGAGGTGAAATTCCGCGAAAATGTGGGAAAGGTATACATTGGCTGTGGAAAGGGAGAACCTTAATCGTGGCTCTCACGAAACCTCTTCGTTTATTTTCCCTCCTTTCTTACAGTTCATGGTCTCGCTACACGATGGTTCGATAGTTTATTGAAGGTTCTGGAAATGGGTTTTCCCTATCTAGGTTTCTCTTTGATTAGAGGGGACTTTTTTGACGGGAGAGTCGTTGTTTGTTTGGCCATTTGCCTCCGGCTCGTTATTTACCATTTATGACGTCAGGACATTCCGGCACCACTTTCGCATTTTCAACCGTGTTTTGCGGCGTTCGGGCTGGATTGCTTTTGCAAAGGGATTAAAATACAAAGGTATGAAAAACGAAAGTGAACCCTTTTCCTCAGGGCTCTTAAAATCGCGTATACTTTTCGAACACGTTTAAGGTTTTGAGATGCATTAAGGGGGAAGACTACAGTGGCCATTGTCTATTTTCGCGCTATTTCAAGCTGAACTCTTTTAATTTTGTATTTTAACTTATAAAATTAATATTTAAGTGTAGAACAACATCTTGTTTAGTGCTTAAAATAATTTTGACAATTTAAAATTTAAAAGTATTTAAGTTATTACGTTTTAATTCAGACCCCCGGAGCTACACAAGTTGGGCAAGTGCCCAAACTACCCTTTAGTTAGGACCTTATATCTCGTTAACTATTAATATTAGAATTATCAACATTATTTTAAGCCCTAGAGGAAGGTTCAGCCTAATAAGAAAAATATTATTCAATTATGTAATTGTTAAAACAGAAACGTTCAGCTTGAACGAAAAAGAGGCTTTTATTGTATTCTTCCCACTTAAATAATAAAAAGGTGGATAAAATCGCCAAAATAGCTGGTCTGGTTTTCTGGGTACATTCTGGGAGAGTTGTGGTTGATCGAACTTACTATCATTTACGATTTAAAAGGTATAAAAGGAAAATGTTTTTTAAACATATTTTTTATTTATTTTACGTAGGCCTAGTTTATTATATTATTTTTACAATTTTTACACATTTTATTTGACTTTTCTTTAGTTCATGACTCTAGGGTTGTTTTATACATAGCTGCAGTTCAAATATTTAATTATTTTAATTTAATTATTTAAATCTCTTCGTAATTTGAAAAACATATTGATATTTTTAAAAACATATTGATATTTTTAAAAACATATTGATATTTTTAAAAACATATTGATATTTTTAAAAACATATTGATATTTTTAAAAACATATTTATAGTTATAAAAACATATTGATATTTTTAAAAACATATTGATATTTTTAAAAACATATTGATATTTTTAAAAACATATTGATATTTTTAAAAACATATTGATATTTTTAAAAACATATTGATATTTTTAAAAACATATTGATAGTTATAAAAACATATTGATATTTTTAAAAACATATTGATATTTTTAAAAACATATTGATAGTTATAAAAACATATTGATATTTTTAAAAACATTGATATTTTTAAAAACATATTGATATTTTTAAAAACATTGATATTTTTAAAAACATATTGATATTTTTAAAAACATATTGATATTTTTAAAAACATATTGATAGTTATAAAAACATATTGATATTTTTAAAAACATATTGATAGTTATAAAAACATATTGATATTTTTAAAAACATATTGATATTTTTAAAAACATATTGATATTTTTAAAAACATATTGATAGTTATAAAAACATATTGATATTTTTAAAAACATATTGATATTTTTAAAAACATATTGATAGTTATAAAAACATATTGATATTTTTAAAAACATATTGATATTTTTAAAAACATATTGATATTTTTAAAAACATATTGATATTTTTAAAAACATATTGATAGTTATAAAAACATATTGATAGTTATAAAAACATATTGATATTTTTAAAAACATATTGATATTTTTAAAAACATATTGATAGTTATAAAAACATATTGATAGTTATAAAAACATATTGATAGTTATAAAAACATATTGATATTTTTAAAAACATATTGATATTTTTAAAAACATATTGATAGTTATAAAAACATATTGATAGTTATAAAAACATATTGATATTTTTAAAAACATATTGATATTTTTAAAAACATATTGATATTTTTAAAAACATATTGATATTTTTAAAAACATATTGATATTTTTAAAAACATATTGATATTTTTAAAAACATATTGATATTTTTAAAAACATATTGATATTTTTAAAAACATATTGATATTTTTAAAAACATATTGATATTTTTAAAAACATATTGATATTTTTAAAAACATATTGATATTTTTAAAAACATATTGATATTTTTAAAAACATATTGATATTTTTAAAAACATATTGATATTTTTAAAAACATATTGATATTTTTAAAAACATATTGATAGTTATAAAAACATATTGATAGTTATAAAAACATATTGATATTTTTAAAAACATATTGATATTTTTAAAAACATATTGATATTTTTAAAAACATATTGATATTTTTAAAAACATATTGATATTTTTAAAAACATATTGATATTTTTAAAAACATATTGATATTTTTAAAAACATATTGATATTTTTAAAAACATATTGATAGTTATAAAAACATATTGATATTTTTAAAAACATATTGATATTTTTAAAAACATATTGATATTTTTAAAAACATATTGATATTTTTAAAAACATATTGATATTTTTAAAAACATATTGATATTTTTAAAAACATATTGATATTTTTAAAAACATATTGATATTTTTAAAAACATATTGATATTTTTAAAAACATATTGATATTTTTAAAAACATATTGATATTTTTAAAAACATATTGATATTTTTAAAAACATATTGATATTTTTAAAAACATATTGATATTTTTAAAAACATATTGATATTTTTAAAAACATATTGATATTTTTAAAAACATATTGATATTTTTAAAAACATATTGATAGTTATAAAAACATATTGATATTTTTAAAAACATATTGATAGTTATAAAAACATATTGATATTTTTAAAAACATATTGATATTTTTAAAAACATATTGATAGTTATAAAAACATATTGATATTTTTAAAAACATATTGATAGTTATAAAAACATATTGATATTTTTAAAAACATATTGATATTTTTAAAAACATATTGATAGTTATAAAAACATATTGATAGTTATAAAAACATATTGATAGTTATAAAAACATATTGATATTTTTAAAAACATATTGATAGTTATAAAAACATATTGATAGTTATAAAAACATATTGATAGTTATAAAAACATATTGATATTTTTAAAAACATATTGATATTTTTAAAAACATATTGATATTTTTAAAAACATATTGATATTTTTAAAAACATATTGATATTTTTAAAAACATATTGATATTTTTAAAAACATATTGATATTTTTAAAAACATATTGATATTTTTAAAAACATATTGATAGTTATAAAAACATATTGATAGTTATAAAAACATATTGATATTTTTAAAAACATATTGATAGTTATAAAAACATATTGATATTTTTAAAAACATATTGATAGTTATAAAAACATATTGATATTTTTTAAAACATATTGATATTTTTTAAAACAAATTGATATTTTAAAAATAGTGGCTGCCATTTTTTTGGAAGCCACTATTGGGATGGACCGTTTTGATTGTTAATTAGGCGAATAATTTTCTTTAATTTAACAATTTATATAGATTCTCCAATGTTTAATTAAACGAGGTTTCTTTCGTTTTTAATTTGGCTTTCCTGACCTTAATAGAATATGACCGTCCCATCCAGGCACGTTCTACGATGACTTTGAAAAAGATTCAATCTAGCTTGTAGACGCCGTTTCGTCTGAAGTACTTAATAAATCTGGTGTGTGGGTGATGCTGCTATTACAGCCTGGGCCATCTTGTTTTTTTAAATTCAAATTACAATTTCTAGCATTTCTAGGAATACCGAAATTTCTCCGAACGTAATTTTTGGCTCGTCTATCAAATATTTTGCAGGGATTTCTCTTAAGAGTGGGTATGCGGTAAAGACTTCAATAGGAGCGGCTCTCTCTCTCTCACTTAGTCGGAATTTTTATGGGATCAAACCAACGGAGAGAAGCTAATACCTCTCTCTCTCTCTTCATGCAACCCGTCCTCATCTCAATTTTTCCGTTTTGGATAAAGTACGTAGAAGAGAGCGAGTGTCCGAAAAGAAGGTTTTTTCCACGGCACCATTTGCATACCAAAGCGAACTTTCAACGCGACAAGAAAGGATTTTCATTCACCTTCAAAAATTTCCCCGTCTGGAGTTTCTGCTTAAAAAAATACAAAATGGAGAATGATAATATACGGAGAGTAAAAAAAAGCTTCCATTTTTTTCCGGTGGAACTTGACGGAAAATTCGCTCCCCCAAGAAATGCCATTCTTCGGCTCGAATAATACTTTTCGTTGATATAGGCCTACTTTTCTTATACTTCCGAGAGCCTCTTCGAAACTGCGAGAGGGGGGGGGGACCAGAGTGCGGTGGGTAGAAATAAAATTAGCATAAGACGATTCGATCTGTATAATATTCTTATTCGGCATTTTTGACGCGAGGTATGACGGCGAGTTTTCGTGGAATTGGCGTTATTTTTGTGCATTACATACGATTTCGATACAGTTTGGTTTAGGAAATTTGGTTTTATTGTAATGTTTTCCGTAATTTCCAAATTACTTGGCGATTCTTTTAACACAATTATATAAATTTATTTATTCTTGGGAACTATATATAATTTTAAATTTAGTTAACACTTATTTAAATTTAAATTTGGTTAACACTTATTTAAATTTAAATTTAGTTAACACTTATTTAAATTTAAATTTAGTTTACACTAATTTAAATTTAGTTTCCGATTATTTGATTTTAAATTTAGTTAACGTTTATTTAAACTAAAATTTAGTTAACGATTATATAAATTAAAATTTAGTTAACGATTATATAAATTAAAATTTAGTTAATGATTATATAAATTAAAATTTAGTTAACGATTATATAAATTAAAATTTAGTTAATGATTATATAAATTAAAATTTAGTTAACACTTATTTAAATAAAATTTAAATTTAAATTTAGTTAACACTTATTTAAATAAAATTTAAATTTAGTTAACACTTATTTAAATAAAATTCAAATTTAGTTAACACTTATTTAAATAAAATTTAAATTTAGTTAACACTTATTTAAATAAAATTTAAATTTAGTTAACACTTATTTAAATAAAATTTAAATTTAGTTAACACTTATTTAAGTAAAATTTAAATTTACTTAACAATTACTGAAAATAGCGTTAAAATAAATTCAAATTTAGTTAACAATTATTGAAAATAGCGTTTAAATAAATTCAAATTTAGTTAACAATTATTGAAAATAGCGTTTAAATAAATTTAAATTTAGTTAACATTTATTTATAAAAACGTAAAAATAAAAATCTAACACAATTTTTTTATCATAAAAAAATGAAATATAAAAATAAATTAATCTACTTTACAAACGTGACATTAAAACAACCGTATCATTTAACCTTCATTGATAATTCATTTTTTTTTGTAAATCGATTCAAGAACTTAAAAACTGCGTTCCGGTGTCGCGTAGAGAGATAATATAAAAAGCGTTTACGATCGGAGACACGCGTTAAATCGTGGAAACCTTCAAACTGTCCGCGCATCGGAGAGACCAAATTGACAGGTTATCAGTTGCTAAAGAGAACTGCGACAGTTTTGAGGATCACCGAATCCGAATTTAATCTTCCTCCGGGACGACCCGAAATAAAAAGTCGATATTCCGACGCGTAGAGATGGCGGGGAAAAAATATACAAATTTTTAGCGTTTACACTTCCAACAGTCAACTTTTCATTTTTCTAGTTTTTGGATTCTGGTTTTGCTTGTCTAGTTTTTGAATATATACAGTTTTGTTGTATATACATTGTAAGCGTTGATATTCCAGATTGACGGTTTTCTTTTCGAAAAACTTTTTGTTCTGGTTTTTATTTTCGCCCAACTTTTGGGCTTAGGAACGGAGTGAAACCTGATTGTGGTGTGTTCTTTTTTCGGGCTCTTGTCAAGTTGGGATTTAGTTCGGTTTATCCTCCCGAGACGGAAAGCATAGCTGCATTTAACGGGAAAGGGAATAAAAAAAGGCGTTAGAGAAAAAACTCATTGCAATGTTTCCTAAACACTCGATTGCAACATCACCCTTGTTATTCCTCTGTGGCCTTAACTAGAAAAGTCTGATATTTGCTTTTTTTGTGTAGGGAAAGTTTGATTTTTAAAATCTAACGATTTTAAAAATATGTCGTAGGATTTTAAAACATTATGGAAATAACAAACTTTTGATAATTTAAAAATATATCTCAGGATTTTATAAAATCTGGGGATTAACAATCTTTTGATAATTTAAAAATATATCGCAGGATTTTATAAAATCTGGGGATTAACAATCTTTTGTTATCTTAAAAATTTATCGTAGGATTTAAAAAAAATTGGGATAAACAAACTTTTGGTAATTTAAAAATATATCGTAGGATTTTAAAAAATATTGGTATTAACAAATTTTTGGTAATTTAAAAATTTATCGTAGGATTTGAAAAAATATTGGGATTAACAAATTTTTGGTATTTTAAAAATATATCGTAGGATTTTATAAAATCTTGGGATTAGCAACTATTGGTAATTTTAAAAACGATTCTTATCATTTAAAAAGAAAAAATTGGTACGTTTTAAAGACAAAAAATTTTGGTATGTTTCAAAAAACCAATCTTGGTACTTTTTAAAAACCAAATCCTGGCTTTAAAAAAAATCTTGGTATTGAAAAAAAAATCTTGGTATTGAAAAAAAAATCTTAGTATTGAAAAAATTATATCTTGGTATTGAAAAAAATAAATCTTGGTATTGAAAAAATAAATCTTGGTATTGAAAAAAAATAAATTGTAATTAAAAAAAAACTTTTAGATTTCAGAATTTTCGTATAAGGTGGAAATTCGGGATTTCTAATGTCCAGCCCCTCACCCTAGCCAAATCTGGCCACAGCTTTAAGTAGTTGCTGCCTTTTTGTTTCTATGACGTTCAACGGAAAACGGAAGTACTTACCCGAGTGTGTGCCATAATAGTATTGGGAATGAAATGGAGCTTAACGAAAAACAAAATATATGAAGACGTACATTTGTAGGGAACGGAAGAACCACGACGCGACTTACGCCTGTCGTACTCTGCTTTTTGATAACGCCATCCCATATTTATTGAGTTCCGAATGCCCCCTGGTGCCCTCCAAAGTGTAAAGTCTGGTCCCAAGTTCGTCTATGGAGGAAATGGGCTGTATATAGACCGTTCCTGGAAGTCGAGAAGAGTTTTTTTTTACTTCCTTTATTGAAAACGGTGCGGAGGTCACCGCAAAGAGCGAGCTTCAATATTTATGTGACCCCGAAAGTCGCTGAGAGTCGAGCTACAGAGCTGTACACTTTCCAATACTAAAACGCGACTCTTTCCAAAGCTAACGTAGTCCGCGACCCATCTATAAGATTATGAATTGGAAATTGCCTTATTCAAATGTATATCCGATATCATCGCTCGTAAAGAATTATGTGAATAACATTTTATTTTCAAAAAAAATTGTTTTTTTTGCCGTATATTTCAAATAAATTGGATAAAATTTATCCTGTCTCTAACCTGTAACATTGTGCAATGAAAATTTTGTCCACGTTGGTGATTCTGAAAATAAGATGTGAACTTTACATCAAACTAATAGTAATACCAGTGGCGGTGCCAGGTCATGGCCTACTAAGAGGAAGGTGATTTTTATACTTTCCGAAAATTATATATATATATATATATATATATATATATATAGGGTTAATCAACGTATTTTTCGATCCTTAGGAAAACAAAAAGGGACTTCAAAATCCTTCTAAGTGTCCCAAATATAAATAAATTGGGGGCCCCACGTACTGGAGGGCTATAAGTCACAAGAAGACTTGGCCCTCTAACTTCTTAATTTTAAAACTAATGAAATAAACAATATTTTTTAATTTGATTTGATTTTTTTATTTGACTTGAATTACATTCCCAGAAATGCTTTAGCCAGGTTCACAATTACCCCTAAAATCGCTTCGTTTAAGATAACTAGTTTTCAAAACCAGCGCAGCGTGAGAAATCGCTTCGTGTTGGTTCGGGGAGCAACTCGTCCAAGTCGGTTCGCTAATAGAATCGCTTTCAAAACGACAAGGCGGGAAGTATAATTGCTCGTATTTTCCAAAATAATGGGAATAAAATTCTAAATAATGTCAAATAATATAACTGTATGTATAGTAAACATGATTAACTAATTATTTGGGATACATTTTAGTATGTTCAAAATTCTGGTCGTTATTTGAAATGACGTTGAACCCTGGCTATAAGCGAACCGGAGTGAAGCGATTTCACATGTGTGAACCGAGAATTATCGTCGGCAGTTAAAACTGGCATTCAAACCGACCTAAACTAGGTTTTAAGCTCTAGTGTGTGACCGTGGCTTTAAATAACAATTTTAACCCGGCCACCTGTTTAAAGGCATTATAAGTTGCTAGATTATTTAGGCCTAAGGTGGTGCCTTGCGCTGGTATTAGCCTAGCTGATTATTATATTTATTTATTATTCTAATAACAAGTCGGAAGACGTAATTTTTCGGGAACCAATTAGATACCCAAGTGATTTGATATTTGTTAGGGGTAGTGTATAGGAGGTTACTCTTCGAGCGTGAGGGTAATTAATAATAATAATAATAATCAGCTAGGCTAATACCCAAGGCACCACCTTAGGCCTAAGTCATCAAGCGACTTTTTGAAGCCATTAATTCAGGTGGCCGTGTTACAATGCGTAGGAGGGTGGTGGCAAGCCCTGCATGCCACGCGTACGAGCCAACAGCTCCCTACATTAACTATTACCGTTAACCTCAACAAGTTTTATGGAAGGGGAAACCGAAGATCTCGGGGGGAAAACCCTTAAACCAGTGGGGAGAAAACTTGCAAACTCTACGCAGAAGGAGTTGTTCCGAGTTTTCACCCAGTGCCACAAGCTGGGATCGAACCCGGCTCCTCTTGCTGCGAGGCGAAAGTGCTAACCACTCCGCCACCCCACCTTATTGGAAGCAACGCAAAAAGTCTTCTTAACGTAGTCCTTCTTGTTAATAAAAATACACTTTGGCTAGATTTTTCGCTATAAAGTTTATTCATTTGAAAGTGTCAGTGAGGAATTCTGGTCCGATAATTATACGGCTAACCAAACTTTCACGCTTAAAAAAGATAAGAATGGTGGAGACCTTATTTACTCAATCACTTTGTTGTCGCGAAACATACGCCCTCGTCATAAATACGGGGACACTGCGGCGTTAGTTTTATGGATGACACCAGATTCCGAACGAGATGAAAGACGAGGCGAAAAAATCTCGCCGAGTAAACGCGGGTCGCCTCCTCGACCGGAAATGATTTGAAACTGGCGTGGTCCGCTGTTGACTCGAAGTTGCGGCGGATCATCCCTTCATCCTTCTCTGCTAAATGAAAGACACTCTTTGTGCCCTCTCGCGGGAGCCATCTTTTGCCTCTTTCTCTTTGCCAAAAGACCTTCTGACTTTTGGCGGGCTCTCTTTGTCTGCCAATAGCCGGATCATCCGTTTTTTCGCTTTGTCTTCCGTAGCATTCTTCGACGTAGCCTTTACCCGTGGGTCCGCCATTGGTTGACCCGTCAGCTTAGGTTTGTTCGGACTCGATAAGTTTTATAGCGCCTTTTTTCTTTCACTACGAAACTGTTTCTACGTCAAGTCGCGTTTTGGCAACCATTTATACTGAGCTAAGCAGAATGGAATAATCTATTCTTTGTAGCGTCTATTTTCTTCCCTAATAAGCGACGGCCCGCCTTATATGTTTATATAATGAGGGATTATTTTGGGTGACTAACATTGTTTCTAAGCACCCTTAAATATCGTTAACCCGCTCTCTCTCTTAACGCTTGGATGATTTTAAATTTGGAAAATTAATTAAATAATTGAGGCGTTGTTTGTAAGGAAAATTTACGATATTTTGAAGGGTTATATTTTTTGAGGGGGAGTAGCGAGAAAGGAGATTTTGTTTTGTTGTCCCCTGATGGGATACTTCTCTCTGAAAACGGATGGGCAACGGTTGGTCTATTTTTGACCTACAAGCGAAATGTGTCATTTGTCTGGATTTATCGACGTTAAAAATGAACTAGTTTGCAGCTCGAACTCCGGAAATAGGTCGGGATAGATCACGAGGTAAGCAACTGGATTTTTCAGCAATATTTTTCAAACGCATTTGTGAAAAACATAGGATCAAAGTTTAACACCAAAACATGAGTGTTCGGACACTTTAACTTTTGCGTACGGGATTTTAAATATCAAAGATTTAATCAGTTTATTTTTTATAATTTTTAGATTTTTTATAAAATTTTTGCCCAGATTTCGAGAATTTCTAGTTGATTTCGAGATTTCTAAAATTGTTTTTCTCAAGAGCGTGCGGAATTTTTTCCAACCTTTCCCGAGGAGGTTTTTTTTGCTAGGCTAATACCCAAGGTTTTGACGATGAGCTCAATTTGTGTCACAGCATAAACACCCTGTATAGATTAATAATTAATAATTAATAATTAATTATACTTAAGAGACGAAGCTTATTAACCCTTTATAAACTATCTGGACGTCCAGATAAAGCGCTTACCGACAAAAGACAGGGAAGAAAACGCTACAATTAATTTAATCAGCGCGCTTTCGGGAACCGGGCCAGTCTTAAAAACTTCCGCATTTGGAACATAAATCAAATTTGCCTTTAGCCAACGGATCGACGCGAGAGCCCAATCGAGGGTCCTTAAGATTTCTAAAGGAGGCTTTTTCGAGGTTTAATTTATGTCGGCGCCATTTAAAACTGTTCGAAAATTACAAAAGTCGAGAGCTGTTAATTAAAAGAACGGGACTGTTGGTCCACCGTCCCTACCGGCGACCGGCCGAACTACTTTCAAAGATAACAACGTGAATACAGAGTTCTCGGAGATGGGTGGAGGCAAGTGGGAAACGGTAAATCTTATAAATAGACTAAACTCCTTAAGGCCAAGTTTAATAGACCAAATGATTTATCAGGTTGAATATTAAGTAGCTCCTCACTTTCCGTATCATATTGGATTGTTCCACTTCTATTTCCGGAAATCTCGAGGAAAAATAGTAAAATTGAAACGCCGATATGCCATTTTCTGGTTTGAGTCTATTTGATCGAACGGGTCCCATTTGATCGAATTTCCATTTGATCGAATTGCATTTGATCGAATGGCATTTGATCGAACGAAATTTGATCGAAAGCTACTGTAGGGTAAAACTACTAGTTCTTGGGAGTAAATCGAAAAGGCAACGGTGCATACGCGCCTACGGCGTGCGTACATCAACCTAACCTAACCTAACCTGACCCTATTTATATATATCAAAAACAACGGGCCGTTATCGTCGATGTCATAAAAAATTCCATCATATAGTGTATAAAGTAAAAATATCTTCATCTTTGTGGCTTAATACAGTTAAAGCAATGAATTACATGTATTCCATCATTATTCCTTCTGCACTTAAGCAATGAATTATTCCATCATTATTCCTTCTGCACTTCATATTGACATTCGGTAAAATAAAAACATACCAACTGGTACTATAAATACTTCTGAATTCGATCAAATAGTATTCGATCATTTGAAGGTTCGATCTTATGAAACAAATGACAAATGGGATTCGATCAAATGGAATTTCGATCAATTGCAACGTATAATGATCGACCAACACCCATTTTCTTACGTTAATACCTCCAGAACTTTATTTGAAAAATGTCTTTAATAGCAAACCAGTTTGTGATTCTTTTTGACATGGTGCAAATGTCGGGTTGGAGGTTTTCCATTAACCCCAAAATCACTCTTTAACGCTCTTTAACCTTTTCGGGAAGTTGTACGTGTTCGCTAACGAATTTTGGGAATTGGTGGAGTGCCACTTGGGAACAAGGTACCCTAGTCGAGGTCAAACGAAACCCAAGATGTATCCCTGGCTATTACGCTTAATTAATGACACTCGATGTATTATGTCAATCATTAATCACCGAAACTCTTCGACCCGAATAAAAGCTATTCCATATTTGATCATATTTTTCCAGCAATCCCGGGGGCCCCATCCTCTCAACCTCTGGTTCGCACTGACAGCCGTTCATCGCGATCGAAAATAAAGTCCTTGGAACAAAATCAGTTAGTGGGACTATCCCGATCTCCAATTATACGAAACACGTTTCTCTTCCGATTTAACGGCGTAGTCTACTTCGAAGTTGTTGTTCGTTAGATATACCCTATTGAAAGGACAGCCGATTTACTCTCCGGGGAAATCTAGATAATTAATCCCCATTTCTGGTAAGGGCGCGTGGATGGACCGGAAAAGAATATCGTCTCGCGACCTACTCTACCTAACTATCCTCTTTTCTGTCGATACCATTAAGAATTAAGAATTAGGAATCAACAAGATGTCACGGACATTTAAGTACACACAATACCCCCAATGTTATAACTATATTTTAAATAGGAAATTAAAACCTTAAAAAATTTTCAATCATCTTGTTCAACGTTCATTTAAATTAATTTTTAGACAAACCGAATTTTTCGAGTTACCTGGTTTTGATAATAAGGTAGCGAAACGCGAAAACGTTCATTTAAATTAATTTTTAGACAAACCGAATTTTTTGACTTACCTGGTTTTGATAATAAGGTAGCGAAACGCGAAAACGTTCATTTAAAGGGAATATAACCTCAGGTATTTGGTGTGGAACACCAACGCTTGCAGCTCTGGCCGCGCTTGCCTTTGGCTTTAAAAATGTTTGGCGCCACTGTACAGGGACATTTGAAAAATTGAAGGGATCTTCCGTAAAGATTGCTTTGCAGGTTATATTCCCTTTAAATTAATTTTTAGACAAACCGAATTTTTCGACTTACCTGGTTTTGATAATAAGGTAGCGAAACGCGAAAACGTTCATTTAAATTAATTTTTAGACAAACCGAATTTTTCGACTTACCTGGTTTTGGAAATAAGGTAGCGAAACGCGAAAACGTTCATTTAAATTAATTTTAGACCATCCGAATTTATCGAGTTACCTGGTTTTTGAAATAAGGTAGCGAAACGCGAAAACGTTAATTTAAATTTATTTTTAGACCATCCGAATTTATCGAGTTACCGGGTTTTGGAAATAAGGTAGCGAAACGTGAAAACGTTCATTTAAATTAATTTTAGACCATCCGAATTTATCGAGTTACCTGGTTTTTGAAATAAGGTAGCGAAACGCGAAAACGTTAATTTAAATTTATTTTTAGACCATCCGAATTTATCGAGTTACCGGGTTTTGGAAATAAGGTAGCGAAACGTGAACACGTTAATTTAAATTTATTTTTAGACCATCCGAATTTATCGAGTTACCTGGTTTTTGAAATAAGGTAGCGAAACGCGAAAACGTTAATTTAAATTTATTTTTAGACCATCCGAATTTATCGAGTTACCGGGTTTTGGAAATAAGGTAGCGAAACGTGAACACGTTAATTTAAATTTATTTTTAGACCATCCGAATTTATCGAGTTACCTGGTTTTTGAAATAAGGTAGCGAAACGCGAAAACGTTAATTTAAATTAATTTTTAGACAAACCGAATTTATCGACTTACTTGGTTGTGGAAATAAGATAGCCATGTTTTTGGGAGTTAGATGGCGCCTGTATCAATTGGTACGAAATTGAAATATCACAATAGTGCGTACGCTGGTTATGAGGTCCCGCGAATTGGCCAAAAATTGTTATTTTCGAACCGAAACTGTCTAACATTACTTTTTCGTACTCGGTTGTTTGATCCTGTTAAAACTGCCACTCCATTCGCGACACTATCCTTCTCGAAACTGTTTTAAAACTGTCTTTAATTGAAACTTTCGATTTTGGTTAGAATAAATTTATAAAATTGAATTTAATATAGTCTAATACGTTATGTTGCTAAAACATTTTATATGTAAAGGTAGGAAAGGTTATCTTTATTACATATGACGAATAAATCACACTGTTTCGTAAATCTGACTACCCTATAAGAAGTCTAAGCCTTCATTTTATAACAATACAATTTATCATATAAGAGTATATTTTTCCGGAAACCACAGAAGTCTTGGCAATGCTCGATCAGTCGTTCCCGGATATCGAAAATAAATGGATCAAAAGAAAATAATAATAAAAATTTGAGAAAGCGAATTCTCATTTTTTTATGGTACATTCTTCTCTTTTTCCTATTTTGGAAATAAACATCGAAGCTTTTTTTCCTTTTATTTCATTCCAATTTCGGGTTATTGATAAACCATTTCCTCTCAATAACTATATCCACAATAAACGTGACATAAAAAAGGGCGTTATTTTGAAATAAAATTGTAGGGCTAGGAAATTTAATCTTAACGCAAACCCATTTATTTTGACGCTCTTATTTTCGAAATGAACGAATATTCGTGACACTGAATTTATTTAGCAAACGCAAATATTCTACTTCTTATCCCTCTATCGGTAAAAGTAGGCGTAACAGCGACTGCGCAAGTATACAGGCATCAGAAAAACAGTAAACGCTATTTCTAATTTGTATCCAGCTAGAAGCAAGACGCTACCAGTTTTAATTCAATTCGGTTTGGATTGAATAATTTTGATAAAATTGGAATAAAGTTGAATGTAAAGCTGCGTTCAGACTATGTGAAAATATTACGTTTGCGTCGATCGTGTCGGTTCTTTCGATTTCTTACACCGTTCAGACTTCTCAACAGAGACTTTAAATTTTCGCGCGTGTCGTTTACATTTTTTCATTTCGTTCCGCTCAAAAAGTTCATAGCAGGCATATAGCCTTATGCCTCATCAGCGCTGACTCTAGGTAGTGGCGACCTTTAGAACCATCGAAATACTATAACCAATCAGAGGTGGATAAAAAATTATTTCAATTTTTCCGCCGTTATTACTGATCTCTGATTGGATGAACAATCACTTTTTATGTTAATCTCCGTGCAAGGTTGGTTCCTTTCTGAACAGTGAAAGGAACGAACCGACGCGACCAACATAACCGAAACGACACGACCGATGCTAACGTAATATTTTCACATAGTCTGAACGCTGCTTAAGACGTTGAAATTGGACCAAATATAACTAATTTTGGATTGTAATTTTCTATCAAAGCCGGCACAATTTCGGGTATAATTTTGGAAACAAATTTAATCCGCCATTTTCGTAAGGGAAAGCACCTCAATATTTAAAAATTTCCTTTAGCTTTGGTTAATTACAACTGGCCATCCTATAATAATTGTCTTAGGCAGCTGACGCTCGTACATATTGCAGGAGGAAATTGTAGACCATGTCTAGCTTTCTGACATTGTGTATTAACATGACCTAATTAAGTCAAGAATTCTTGTAGTTAAACGTATCTTTATTCCACTTTCATCGTACGACGCGGAAACACTTCAATGTAGAAAATTTCTTTGAATTCAAACTTGGTACGGGTAATTGCATTCGATCTCACAAGGAGACATCCCGAAGTGTAACCCACCGATTTTGTTCAAACTCGGGGGATTGGTAGACCTTCATGTATCATGAAAACTCCTTAAGGGAATTTATTCAATGGGCAACCGTTTTGCCATGGCAACGAAAAATGTTTTTGACAACAAAAAATATTAAATTTTCCCATTGAAAATAACATGGGATTTTGACCTCAAAGTGATCAAAAGTTGATCAGTTTTGATGTTTTTCTGTCAATTTATATATATTTTTTCTATTTTTGGCATTTTCGAAATTTTTGAATTTGTTAAAATTTTTCACAGGGGGGCCCTAGGAATCGGTCAGAATCCCATGTTATTTTCAATGGGAAAATTTCCATTTGTTGTTGTCAAAAACATTTTTCGTTGCCATGGCAAAACGGTTGCCCATTGAATAAATTCCCTTTAGGATTTTTCATGATACACGAAGGTCTACCAATCCCCCCGTGTTTGAACAAAATCGGTGGGTTACACTTCGGGATGTCTCCTTGTCAGTTCCTCACGGGGGGTACAGCCGATTTTTACAGTTTTCGGTCCTTAAATTACGTTTCCTTTCGTTCTGTTCGACTTTCGCGTCCCGAATTCTACCGTCCAAGTATCTTCGTTACATTTTTATGTCTCTAGCGAGCAATGATACCTCCCATCCTGGCAGTCGGTGTGTAGGGATCACAGGGACTCCGAAACTTCCGAAAGATAGAGCGTGGATGGAGGGGGGGTCGGAAACGAGGGAAAGAGGGGGGGGGTAGGATCTGGTCACGTGACGGAGGCGCTTGGCGAAAATCGAGAGCGGCGATTCTCTCCTCCTCGTGTTCGTTCTCTCGTTTGCAGCGTTCCTCCCCCACGTTTGGTTCGGATGAGGAGCGCGCTCATTTCCATCCGTGTACCCCGCGTCAAACCCCTTTTTCCGCGCCAATCCCGCTCGTTTGTAATCCCACGCTTGTTGTGTCAGCTGAATCTTAACAACGCGATTAAACGAGCCGAAAAAATCCATATATAACCTCAATAGGGACCCTTGTATACTTTTTTCGCGAGCGACCCTGTTTCGGACCGTAGCCCTCGTTTGTTCACGTTTATTTAATTATTTTCCAAGTTTTAACCCGGAGTTGAACGACCCCTAGCGGTTTCTGTGTGTGTACATTTTTAGTGGCTTAATAAGAAGTCCCGTTGCGTGAAGAGAATTGTTTATTTACTCAAGCGAGCGGAAGAACGCGAATCACTTCGTGAGGAGATCATTCTGGTTAGTGTTTCTATTTGGAATTCCTCCGTTCCGAGATTTCTCGAAGAGTAGTTTCGAAATGAGTGTGGCTGTTTTATCACCGGTAGTTTCGTCGTAACATGTTCCCGGAACTTTTAGGAGGCGTTGTAGAGATGGATCCCAACACGGGCCGAAGACGGTCGTCGGGATCGAGTAGGCGAGTCAAGGAGATGGAAGCGTCGACGGACCGCTCGGACAGGGGCTCGAGTTACGACTCCGACGGCTCTGACGAGTGTTCGGAGTCGTCCGATGACAAGATAACCGAACTGCGATCTATGGCGTCCTTGGCCTCATCTCGGCCGGAAAGACACGTGAGGACCGGTGGTTTGGTCGAAGTGATCCACCTGGAGTACCAGCGCCGGGGCTCCCATTTGTTCTCGGGTTCGCATTGGGGGATCCAACCCCGCCATTCTTCGGGACCTTTCGGTACCGCCGGCCACGGGATTTTGAAGAAATCGGCTCGAGACGCGAATCTGATGAGAAATGCCGCGGGCCACAATCGACTGCAGCAACCTCGCTTGAGTCTTCTGGGAAAGCCCTTGAACTACAGACCTTCCCGGCCTCGCGATCCCAGGTATCGCGTGACCCTAATTAAAGTTTTCAATCTTCTGGAGAGACCCAGAGGCTGGATCGGTGTCTGCTACCATTTGTGCGTGTAAGTGCCAACATTTTCTTTACTCGTGTGTTGTAGACTCTCATACGTACACTCTTAAAATTACGAATAAATATTTAAACATTTGTGGTTCTATAAAATCCTTGTGTCCTAATTGAATCCAAAATAAAATGTCGTCAATATCTATCATACTATTTATGAAATGTTTTCTTTAAAGTAAACCAATTATTGATGGCATCTGATTAATCACGTCTAGTAAAATGCAAATATTTCTAGGAATTTAATTCAATTTTATAACTAGGTGGTAAATACCATTCTTCAAAATTATTTATCTTTAAATTTTTAGTAATTCAAGACGAATTTTCATACGGCTATAAAATTTCCGAAAGATAAATCTTGTCCATCCCAATCAATTTTTCAATCTCCTTAACAAAGTTTCAGGAGTAAACATTGATCTGGGAAAGGGGGACATTCGAGACTTCCCAAGTTAAACGACTCGTCTAAGATTATCGAGCCTCTATTTGAAGTCTTTGTTGGGTCTTCGAGAGCGTTAAGTATGGGGGGGGGTAGACAAGTGGGTTAAAACCTTCTTTTTGGGCGAAATTTATATCGAGCAACTCATCTTACTCTTAATTGATCCCTCGGTGCTCTATCGTTTTCTACTCGGATAACGATTCCTAGTCCGCTTGAGGGCGCTCTTCTCTGACCGGTTTCTCGTTTTTTAGCCCCATCCTCTCTGGGGGGGGGGGGGGGTGAAAAAAGGAAAACAAAGATGAAACTAAAACAAGAGTTGACAGCTCCTCAGGGAGCGACTCTCGAGGCGCGGATACCTCGAATTTCTAAGCTGGCATATGACATTTTCTTATATCCAAACTTTTATCGCAGTCTGTTTTTCAAAAGTTTTAAGGCCTACCTTATATATCTTACCTGGACCTAAATCCAGCTTATGTTCTTCAGGGTCGAAGTCTCCCGGTATTGCTTTTGGTTTAAAATAAATATTGGTCTTAAAAGTCATATCGTAAAGATTTTACTTTTAATTTGTTGACTGTTTCGATTTTGTGGTTTATATAGCTCCAAGTCCCAATGTTTATATAGTAGCTTAACGAAACATACTTTGCATCGATGGAAACAGTGGTTTCCGTTTCTAACTGTTAAGGATTATCTGTGTCTGCTTTTCAGGCTATTGTTTCGTAGAGATAATCTGATCTGATAAAATCTGTTAGCCTTATTTTAACATATTAACTGCTTTTAATTTTACAAAAATCGGTTAAGCAAACAGCTATCTGGTACAGATTTCTTACCAATATTTAGTCTTATTAGTAACGAATAAAAACATTTAGATAATTTTAGGCTAAACGTAATGTTATACTTTCTGATCTGACATCGTGTACAACAAACAGATTGTAAAAATAAAACTCTGAATTTGTTTTATTTTTTATTGAGTTTATTGCGAAACAGATAGTTCTTATTTGAATATGGTTACAAATATTTGGTTAAATTAATTTCGATATAGTTGAAAAAATCTAGTTGTTATTAGACAAAATAACAGATAACGGTTGGAAACAAGTAAATGATTTAATTTCGCAAGATATTGGAAATACAGCCACTCCTTTTTTAAAATTTGGAAAACGTTTCTTAAATTCGTATGTGATTTGAACTTCAAATTTCTAAACTTACAAGGTAATTATTTTAGGTTTAAGTTGCGGTTTTACGTGGGCTTTTAGGGTAATTCGTAATACTGCCTTATCGCTATATTATATAGAGAAATATTCGAGGGCTGATCATCTTTCAATATACATCATTTCTTATAGTTTGTCTGACTAAATCAGAAATGTAGTCTAGGCCAAGCTAAATATGATTCCGCTTGTAAAGAATAAGAATAACTGGGAGGTAGACTAGTACAAGTGGTGGACGCTAAATATAAATGGTAGGCGGACAATCTCGGGATTGCCATAGATGACGTTCAGAAGTACGATTCATAGGAACCCTAACTTCGTATTTCCTTCTGAGTGTATTTTTTTGCCATCAATGGGGCGGACTACTGTATCGTTGCTACGGCCTGTCATTCGCGTCAACACTCCCATCTTTTCATTCTACTAGATGGCGCGCGTGTTCTATTCCCGCAAGAACAGGCGCCATTTCTCTCAACGTAATTGCTAGCATGTTTGTACGATTTATTATACCAGGCCAAAAAATCCAGGGTCCCAAATATATATGGAATCGAGAACGAGATTTGGGCAAGTTAACCACGTTATTCATACACGAGAAATATCCTTAAATGCCTCCATTGAAAGCTCATCTTTTTTCCTTTCAGAATATCATCTTTCTATATTTGTTAGTGCATCTACTTTTATGCAGCCATCAGTGCCTCCTTTTTGTAAACTGCATAGTGACATAAATTCGTGAAAGCTACCGTATATCTGCTGACAGTCTTTTGTGAAGCTTTTTCAATTTTCTTTACACTCATCGACTTCAATTTTTGGTTCATTTCCAAACTTGTTCTACCATTATACGCGGTATAGTATTCAAACGTTTCAAAAAACCAATTTGTTTCGTAAAAACTAATACTTGTATGAAAATTGAATTTTGTCCAATTCTTCGGTAAATATTTTGAGTATCCCGTAGCGTTATTTTAATACAACGGATAAAAATATACATAACCATTACGAAAATAACATAACAATGTATGAATTTGGATCCAACTAGATTTAAGACTCCTCCAGTTTGAATCCAATTCAAATATTTTTTATTAAATTGGAATAAAGTTAAAGTAAAACAAATATCCAAAAGTTTAAGGTCGTAATTTTTAATCCCTCGCAATGATTCTTGGGATGCGCTGGGCTAGTAAATAACGCCGAAACCGCCGCGGTGGGGCGGTCGGTGCACTAAAGGACAAAAACAAGCTTTGCATATTTTTAGGGAAATCGCCTTTAAAGAGTAAGTTGCAAATAGATTTTCGGAATAGAAACTGAACTACTTTATATTTTTCTCGTTCATTTGATGATGGGTTTTCCGAAAATGTAACTCGCTTGATGAAATACCGTCGTTAAGTTTAATTAATATTAAAATGAAATTTAAGTGCAGCGCCCCGCTGCGGCTTTTATTATGAACTACAATTTTATAGCGCCTAGTTTGTGACGTTATGGACTATGTCTGAAATTTCCTGACTGCATCTGGTAGATTATATGATCCCCACTATCCTACCAAGATGATAATAATCAGCTAGGCTAATACCCAAGGCACCACCCTAGGCCTAAGTCATCGAGCGACTTTTAAATAGCATTTAACAATTGGATATTCGTTATTAAAAGCTTGCCACATGTGAAGATGTTCAAAACCCGTTATGTTTTCGTGAAACGAAATTTAAGCAGACGAATTTAAAGCCTTTAATTCAGGTGGCCGGGTTACAATGCGTAGGAGGGTGGTGGCAAGCCCTGCAAGCCCCGCGAGCCAACAGCTCCCTACACTAACTATTACCGTTAACCTCAACAAGTTTTTATGGAAGGGGAAAACGAAGATCTCGGGGGAAACCCCTCAAACCAGAGGCGAAAGTGCTAACCACTCCGCCACCCCACCTTCGTGTAATATCCTTGCTAGACAATATGGCGATGCCAACTTAGCGCTCTCTTTAAAGGATAAGCGTGAGCACGTGTTTTTAAAACCGTGTAAGCACCCACTTACTAAATTTAGTAATAGAATCCCATAATTCTATAACAGATTTTCGGATTTGACCACAGAATCAATAGTATCTACATTTTGTATCCAAGCTTAAACTCTATGTTGGGGATAGCGGCCAATGTGAAATAACGTCAATCACCACGATAAAATTCAAATTGTTTTGACGTTCCACTAATTATTTCTAGGTAATTAACTACGAAACGGAAAGCAACGAAACTTTATATTTGGGTACTTTAAACGTAAGCGCTTCGTTTAATAACAAAATTAAGGTGGTACCGAATAATTGGCAACTTACTCTTTAACATAGCTAGAGGTCGGGGATGGTTAACTTTTATTCAATAGATAAAGCTCTCAAAATTACTCGTAAAACGTTTTGATCAAGTAATTTATATTTCTGTATTATCCGATTAATTTTTTGATAAATTTGTAAAATTAATCGGAAAAACGACGTTTTTTTCGATAAAAAGCTCAAATTTTACGAATAATACATATTTTTTAATCATTTTCCGAAATATTAACCGGTAAATTTCTTTCTTTACATTTTTTCCCCAATTTAATCATGGATAATGATTAACCGTTACCGATAGCAAGTATTTTATTATTTACTGGTTTATTTATTATTATTCATTTATTTCTGATAAAAGTTCTACATACTTTCGCAAAGTCTTCCTTGTTGGAATAGCGGGGCCAATTTGGTGACTCCGTATGTAAATAAACGTGACAATGAAAAAGGCTGATTCAGTTGGTCTCGCGTCTAAACGTATCAGTGGCGAAATGTGGGGACACCTATATTCACGGGGTCGTCATCATTTCTGTCCATATCTGCTTCCGACGGCGATATTTTTTACTCTCTTTCTCTTGTTATATGTCGAACAATTGGCTGATCCGACTGTTCTCTGGAACTATTCCGGGCACATTTCCGGCTTCGCCGACGAATGAGGGAATAAAATTAAATTTTTGGGAAACAGAGAGCCCCCCACCGTCCGCTAAATCCGGTCATTCCCCTGAAATCGCGATCCAAGGATGGCAGAAGGCTTATCGTTAACAAAATTTTTTTTTTCGCGAAGTTAAAATTAAATTAAACGAATTAGAGGATCAGTTTGCTGGATTTTGCGCATTTTTTCTAACCAATGCTAATTTTGAAGAGTGTATTTGCGCACCCCTATATGCAGATTCGCGGGGAAGGGTTTGGTTTAATGAACCTTTTCGAAGTCTTTTATTCCTCATCTTTGTCCTTACAACGTGAACTTTAAAGTTGCTTCCTCTTGAGTCACTACTGTAGAGTTTGTGTGTGTGTGTGTGTGTGTGTGGAGTTTATAGCTACTCGATTTAAAGGGGAACGGTCAAGCTTTAACCAGTTAGATAGCCCTAAAGCCCGTTAAAAACTAAAATCTATGGCGAAAACCGCATAAAAAAATATTAAGTGGTTAATTTTTAATAAAATAAAGAAATTTCGGGAAATTGAAAAGCGCGCGTCCGCCGTGACACCTGGTGAGAAATCGGTGAGACATAAAAACAACGTAAAAGTGCGCGCTGCTGAAGACGTGAAAAATTTGTTTTTCACGCGCGGCGCGTTCCAGTTAAACGAGACTTAAGCCTAAATTGCGCGATTTTAAAAGTTAGGATAGTTCGCAAATCACTCACTAAGATGCTGCTGGCGCTGGCGATACACCTTAAGATGGCGGCGAAAATTCAAACCCAAATACTTGGCGTTATTTTGCGTTTCAACTTTTTAGACAAAAAACTATTTTTTTAAGACAAAATGTAAGCTAGGAGCAACAAACACAACACCGACTTAATCGATAATTATGTTTTTAGTTAGTACTGATCATTTCTGAACTACGTTTTCGGTGGCATTAATAAATTTAAATTTTAAGTGAGATTTCTGACCGATTTGCGGGACCCCACATCCCGCGTACGCACTATTGTGAAATTTGAATTTCGTGCCAATTGATACAGGCGCCATCTAACTCGTTCGCGTTTCGCTACCTTATATCCAAAACCAGGTAAACTTAAAAATTCTGTTTCTCTACAATTAAATTTAAATTAAGGTGTTCGCGTTTTGCTACTTAATATCCAAAGCCAGGTAACTCCAAACATTCATTTTCGATCAAATTCCTCTTGGGTTTATTAAGTTAATGTACAAGATGATTGATTTTTTTCAAATTTCATATAATATTTAAAATATATTTAACACATCGGGGGGATTGTGTGTACTTAAATGTCCGTGACATGTTGCTATTATCTGTACTTAAGCCTCAACATTTCGGGTTACATTTCCATGGTAACACTTTTAATTGTTTCTTTGTGAAACAAGGTATTATTGAAATGTTTCCTATGGAAAAGTTAAAGCCATACTTATGTATTAAGTAGATTATATAATAATAACCCCGGTAAAACAAAATATTTATACCCATTTCAGACGTGGTTTATAAAACTGGGTATAAATTAAGTTTAATAAAATAAAACATTTTATTTACCAAAATGTATACATGTATAAAATAAGCTTTGATTTTCTTAGTTAATAAGAACCACCTATACAATCCATAGGTGGTTCTATAAGTGTATAATATTGTTACATAAGTGTGACCCTTCCTATTCTTCACATGCAAAAGTTTTACTGAGAGCTATTCGCGAGACAGACTGCATTACGGGCTTCGTCGCCGTTTTGCGTCCGCTTGCTAACGCGTCACACGTAGCCTTTGACAGGGCCTCGCTAGGGGGAGATTTCTTCTTGTTATGACGTCACTCCGTTACTAGCTCTCAGTAAAATATTCCCCAAATTGGCAAACTTATGGAACAATCCTAAGGCCTTATGGTGGTTCCATTTAACTTAACATTTCGTATGTATTATTCTCCACCCCTATCCCCCATTTCGGCTTTCCGTTGCTACGCTACCCGTTTTGAAAATTTTTATGTTTAGGCTTAGTTTCTCTTTTCGGTGTAATAGTCGCCAGCTAAATTTCCCGCACGGTAACAATTTAATTTCTGGCTATTTTATTTAGTTTTTTACGCGTCTTAAAGTTTGCTCGACGACCTATTGGTACGAGTTATTTGATTTCTTCAAATTTGATTAGGGTTTTACCTTTTTTCTACCTTTTCATTATTAGGTGGTTTTTTTCGCCTGTCCGAGGACAAAAAGTGTAAACTTTTTACCCTAAAATGTTTTAATCGCCTGTTCTCGGGGTAAGATTTACCCTGTCCCGAATTTTGTTCGCTTGTTCCAGAGCTCAAATGTTACACTTTTTACTCCTCCTCGAAAGGAGGTGTAGAGGGAGTAATCTAGCTTATATAGAAAATTCGTCTGTTTAAATTTCGTTTCACGAAAACATAACGGGTTTTGAACATCTTCACATGTGGCAAGCTTTTAATAACGAATATCCAATTGTTAAATGCTATTTAATGACTTTAAAAGTTGCTTGATGACTTAGACCTAAGGTGGTGTCTTGGGTATTAGCCTAGCTAATTATTATTATTATTAAATAAATAAGAAAAATGAGTCCTATATTGATGATCTCACCACCGGTCGCCATCTTAAAAACAAAACAAATATATAACCTTTAACCTCTAACTACTCCCTTCTTACTCCAACTCGTTTTTTTCGTCAAGATAGAATTGGAGTAAAATGACGTCATAGGGCTACACTTTTGAGCCTGCTCAAAAACCCAGAACAGGCGAAAAAAAAACCACCTATTGATCACTCGTTGACTTACTTAACCAGATTTGAAATGCCTCGTTGGAAAAGAGTATAAGAAGAACAGGAACGCTAATTCCGTTATTTGCAATTTAACATTTTAATTAAATTTTATTTTTATATAAATTTATGTTTCGTTTAAAAGAAATAGGCGAAACTAACTTGTAAGCGTATCTATGGTAAGCTCTATCGTTTTCCCGTTTTTATTTTACTATCCGCTCGTTAATTGATTATATCCTCAATATAATTGGAAGATGATTTGAATTCCGGTAGCAACAAGATACTCTCATTAATTCCGTCGAAGTGATAACGATGTGTTTACGTCTATTATCCCGGGGAATCTATACAGCTATTTAATTATCTCTAATTGCACTCTTTGGCGTCGTTGTGATTAACTTTGATAAAATGTGTAATTATAAATGAAGCGTTTCTACCCGTCTCGTCCTTCTGTTTCGATTGTATTTATTCAGTCTAGATTGAGGCCAGTTGAAATATCAAACCAGCATTTCGGTTTTGTTTTGTATCTTGAGAAAGACCTGTTTTCGGTGAAGTAGGCACTACAATCTTGGTTTTATTCCGCGAGACGTTCCGTATTCATTTGCCTTTTCAATTCTGAAAGCCGAGACTAGGTACTACTTATTTTAATAACAATGCCACCGAAGGAATATTAGGATTTTTCACTTTAAGTACACGCTTTCATTTGATTTCGGCCATTCTTTCTAGTCATGTTTGCATCTACATAGTGTGCGATAAAAGTAAATCTCAGCCCCAGGCTAAGATGTGAGTCGGAAATGGGAATTTCCCTAGACTTCTAATAGAGATAAGGGATGTCCTTTCGGTGATTGAGAATTTCATTCTCAATCACCGGAAGGACACAAAGCTGTTTGCTTGGCTCCCACTGCTTTCCCCCGTTCCTCCCCCACCCGCGCCCCCATCTCAATCACCAGAATTTCCAATCACCAGAATTTCTAATCACCAGATTCCCCCGTTCACGGGTTGCTTTCCCCCACCCCCCATTCACTGGATACTTTATCTCTCGTTCACCAGCTCCTTTCCCCCATTGCTTTCACCCCTTCTAATCACCAGTTGCTTTCCCCCATCCCCATTCTCCAGAATTTGTTTTCCTCGCGCAGATATCTGGAGATTAGATTTTTACCCCGTTTTGCTTATCGCTTCAGACCTCCTTAATTTCTAATCTCTAGGCAATAATAACAAGTTATTTTCAATTTAATTAATTTCCAATTTTATTTTACTTTTAATTACATGATTGCGTAAAACAGGTTCTAATATTAGACCGACATTATAAATAACGCGTTTAAATCGCATTTTATCAATATAAAAAAAATTAACTCGATCTTCGTAAGGAATATGTACAATTTCATTTAATGGGCTGAAACGAACTACCTTCTGCAAGTGCGGATTGTATAAATAATTTTAATAAAAGTTCTACCTCACCACGTCTGACCGGAATAGATATGAAATCGTCATCCTCCAGTGCCGCTGCCCTTGGTGGTGCCGGGATCTCCCATTCTTGCGAAAGGTACTTTTTTTCCGATGGTGAATTATCCCTCGACGGACAGTGTGGAAAGAATCTAGCATGTTCCCATTCTGGTACGTCTCCTGATTCCCATCCTTCTAATACGCCATGGCACTTGTAACATCGTACTTCATCGCCCCGCTGAATATAGTAGAATCCAGCCTTCGCTAGTTGTTCCTTAGTAACGTGGGGGTTTCTCCAGTGACGAAAAGTTTCAAGTCGATACGCTTCGATGTCCATACTGTAAACTGATAGTTTCTATAAGCTATTGTCAACATTCTTAAGCCTAATTGGTTAAGCCTAAATTTCAATAAATGTTTTTTCTATTTATTTTGGTTAGACTCTAAGACTATTTGACTAGAATCTAAGTCTATTTACTTCAATTTAAACAAGGCCTAATTTCCCTCTACAGTAAAATAATAAAGTCACTTACTTTTACGGAAATCCTTAAGCCTTTGCCAGTAAATAGAGTCGAGAAGGCGGGAACGGAGCGCGAAAATCTACGTGTCTCTTCTCGATGAGGTCCAGGAACTAAAAGAACGCTGAGTCGTATATCTAGAGATCAAATAACACTCGAAACTTCAAGTAAATCCTGATTTCTCATTGGTTGAAACCAATTGATGTCACGGGAGAATGTAAAATGTAACCAAAAATAGAGGTTACTGCTCATCGGTTAGCGATAAAAAATTCGTCACGTGTTAAATTAGGCAGATTAGAATAGCTGAAAATACATTGCGCTTACTTCCCCCCTAATTTACTTCTGATACAACTTTGATAAAAATTAATCCTGTTTCGGGGGAACCCCCAGGAGGAAATCTTAGAGACTATTAACTCGGTAGAATACACTATTTTAGCAATTGCAATTGCATATAATCCTTGTTATTGTAATGTTTGATATATACTGAAATGATTATTGTTGGATAGGAAAATAAAAGAATCGTGATAAAAGTTAATTTTTTTATTCCATATTAATAGGTATGGATAGTAGAACCATACTACTATGTATGGAGCTCCTATCATCCCAGTATAGCTGATGCTCTACAAATTGTAGGAACATCCGATTTCCTGCTACATCTTCTCTCTCCTCAATCCTAACAGAACAATACATAAAATTTTAACTTTAGTACAGCATATATAATTCGTGAAATTTAATTTATTACCTTAATCTAAGCTCATATTTTATACTATCGTCATTTCGGCTCGTCCATAAAATTCTATTTATAATCTCTTCAATTCTACATGAAGAAAATTAAAATCTTTAATTTTTTTGTCCCAAAAGTTATTTAAATGTTAAAATAATATTTACCGCATTTTGATTTCTTTTTGCATCGGTCCAGATCAGAATAATTTGTTCTAATTGATTTACTCCCTTTTTATACCATTTTCCATCCCCACCATTTCCTAGCCCCTATATCCTATCTCCTTCTTTTCCGTGATGAAATCTAAGTTAGTGATTGAGTGTGGAATCTATTCAGTGTGGGTAAAGTCTGTAAATTTTTCCATTGGTTAAATAGTGTTCGTAGATAATTAATTTCGTGAGACTGGGAATTTCCACCATCTTCCTCTTAGCGTACGTCACGAGAAGATGGTTTAGGTTCGTGCAAAGTCTAACAAATTTACAGATAAGAGTCCGCATTGTAGTACGTTCTTGCATTGGACTGGTTGGCTTAACGAAATTCTGGAAAAAAAAGGGTAAGCGATTTTCAATAAAGAGTCTTTTTTTTTTATTACGTTTTTTAAAGTATTTATTAAGAGTGAAAAAAGTTACATAGGAAAAATTGTTTACAATGGTTTTTCTCGCGTACATGAGTTTATATTATTAAATAAAATGGCAGAGTCAAATTTCAATCTTTTTTATCATTACAAGACCCAAAGCTAACTAAATCCCTGTTAAATTATCTAAGGCAATGTTTTTTTCACCAATCTTATTTTGCGTGTACTAAAGATATTTTGTTAATGACGGGTAGAAAACATATTTCAATGGTTCAAGACGGTAACAGATTTCAATGACTTTTAGAAAGTACTTTAAATAGAACGTACAGGAATAATGCAATAATATATTTCTACCAATGTTTTGTTTTCATGCTAGATTGCGTAAACCACCCACGTTGTCCTAACTAGTTAACCAATACTTTCTGATTCTATTTTAATTTTTTTGTTTTTGGATGGTTTATTTTATTCGAAAGTAAATGGTTTGGCACTCATAGAAGTGCGCGCATGTTTTCGAGAGAGGTCGGGTCATATCTCTAAAAGATACCAGATAGCGTGGGAATATATTGTTTTATCCTCTGGAACCGGATTTTTTCCAGTCAGTCACCATACCTCTCTCTCTAGCTAATGGATTCGCTAAATTCGATGTGATGATTTTTCTAGCATGATTTGCGAAAGATAAAAATATCTTGCTGTCGTTTTTTTCCCAATTTTTGGAAAACTTTTGGTAGTACGTTTTTGTACTCTGTCCTTTAGTTCTATGCAAAATATACATTACGCAATATTCGCCGCAAACGTTACTAGTTAGTCCTTGCAATCGTCTTTTGCTAAATGTCCACGTCTTACACATTGAATTTAAATATTTTCTGATTGTAGGTAAAAATGGGGGAAGCCCCATTGAATCAAAATAGAATCCCCGTTTTCGGCCATCGACGTAGACGCAAATCCAATGAGAACCTGTTTCGCCCCTTTTATCAAAATTAATGATAAGCGATTGCGGATATTTCACCATGGGTTTTAAATTATCTGAAGAAAACACGCCTAAAAAGTTCGGTGTTTTATACAGTGCCTGAGATAAGTCCACGTTTGTCGTAGTCATTTTAATAGTCTCGAATAATGTTCCTATTTTTATCTATCTGTAAACAAGATTGAAATTCAGCGTACACGATAACGACCGTAGAATCTTTTAAAGGGGTACCAAATCCTAAATCTAAACGTAGTTGCCCTCTCTTTACGGGGTTCCAAAACGTGACGTCACTGGCCGAATTGTCGGGGGTTAAATCAAAAGCATATAGGGCAAAGCCTAGAGGAAAGTGAGCCAGCGCAATGTGATTTCCCTCGTCTTGGTAGAGTATCCCAGATCCCGAGAATAGCGAATGATAGGCCAGCGTAAATTGTTTACTATTAAAATTAGGGGTCAACGCTTTCGAAGGGATTTGTTCGTTATCAACGTATAGAGCCAGATAATTTAGGTCGAAATTTTCAAAATTATAAGGATTAGACTTAACGGAGCCCTTATACGCTTTGTTGCTGGCTAAACCAATAATGACTCTGTTGGGCATCGGACCTAAGAATATATTGTCAAAACTATCGTTCTGAATAGAACTAGCTAATGTTTTAACTTTAATTTCAGTACGAGTAAAGGGATATTTGGCATTGCTACGTAATAATCCTTGCTGATGGGCTAATAAAATTTTAGGCATAATTTTAACTTTACGTACAATTAGAGCAGCGTCTATAAATTCGACTTTATACGCGTCGACAGTGTCGCTAAAAAGGGTAAAATTATCGCTATTTCTAGTGAGTGAAACCTTAAGTTGTACGCCATTAATTAAATATTTGTTGAAATTAAAAATGTCACAAAAAATGTTCCCGTAAAGTTCAATTTCTTTTGATTCAGCAGCTAGAACCTGACGTTTTATGAATCCGGCGTTTGTTATCAGATCCATACTTCCAGCCGTGTCATCGTACCATCCAGATGTCGCAAGGTGAGTGTTTTTTGCATCGTACCCAAAGTTGAGCAAGGTTTCGATATAGGCCCTATAGGGGTAATTTGAGGCCGATGGTGAAACCGTCGTATCATTGAGTTTCACTTCGCATTGTTTGAATAGCGAATGCAGAGAATTGTTCACGAGCGAAACGTTAGACCCGGCATCCAAGTTGTCACCGTTGGTTTTGACGATTTTTACTTTACAATATATCATTGTCATTGCCAAATCTGTGTAAGAGTCTCCCGTACCCGGTACCACGAATTCGATGATAGAACTGCTGTCGATAGATGAAATTGGCTTACACCATACCGTTTGACCTTTTTCAACGCTGAGTTGAGTTGGTAGTTCGTTGAAAATATTTAATTCGCTTTTAAGTACTTCCATTTTTTTAGAGAGCAAAAATATCGCGAACCGTACGCGTGAACTTGCGGCGTTTAACTGAACTCTTTTTCTTCTTCAATGGTTTCTTAGTAGTTTTTCTTCTCTTGCGACGACCCGAACCTTCTTGCGCTGCCATTTCGTCCACAGTTTCTGTCATTCGTTTATTGGCTGACGTTTTTAAGTCCTGACCTTGCAAGACGTCTCCGAGTACTTTCTTTCCTGTAGAAAGAGCCCTTTTTCCCACGTATTTGGCAGACTGTTTTAGGAATGGGAATACAAACCTAGCTAGCCCTGAAAAAAAGCTACCAATTCCGTGTCCTTTTTGTCCCGCAAACCCAGAGAAATAAGGTAAATCTACTCCTCCCCCCGCCTGATTTAAATAATATTGCATGTAGGGACAATTTCTATCAACGTACTGATAAGCCATTCTTTTTTTTTTACTGAGCTCGTCGTAAATGTACTTTACACGTGACTGAACCAAACTGAAATGGCACGAATTCACCTAAACTAGTTCTTATATTAATGTCGATACAGTCAAAATAATTTCTACTCAGTTTAAGGTAATGCGGAGAATCGAAAGTTTTTGAAACGGTTGATCCATTGGGGGCGTTTTGGTCTACAACAATTGTTCGCAAAAGGGGGGCTAATGTATCCCCAACCATTTCATTTCCTACCAAATCGGAATACACGAACATAAGATCGGGGATGAATAAGTTTAATTGCATAGGGGAATCTGATCTGAATGCTACCTTAGGTGAAATATCAGTAACATTATCTCTAAATCCTAAAATTTTCCTCAACTTTGGCGTTAACTCGAGTTGATAATAATGTTTACTATAGGAAGTGTATTGTACGTGTCCACTTTCTAAACTATATTCAAATTTTCCTAATGAATCATTATCGAACTCTGAATTAGCGCTTTCCTTTAAATCAAGGTTCAAACTTTTAATACTTTCATTAAGTACTGCCAAAAGTTCATGAGGATTTTTGTAGTAGCCCTGAGGTATCTCGCGGAAGTCGTAGGTATATTTGTAATCTACTATGTGGGCTGGAGGTTTCGATAGTAATTGCTTAATTTCTATTCCACATCCCATTGGCTCGCTTACGTTATAAAAAGATAAAGGATAAATAATTTCTACCAGAGCAATTTCCCAATCTCCGCGTAAACTAATGGGTTTGGCCAACGTTGTAGAATACGAGGCTAGAGTATTTTCTGAATTATTCTTATTCTTATCTCTAGTATTACTAGGAAGAGTTATGTAAATCCCAGACGTCATCTTGATTAACCCAACTATTAAACGATGGAGGATATCCTAGCCAACTAACGTACAATTGTTTTACTCCGTTTTTAGTTCTCTGACGTAAAATCTTGTTTAACTTGAACGAACGAGGCGCACTGACCTTTTGAAGCTCTCGAAAATAGAACGTTCCTTTTATATCGGTTTCTGCCAAGTCTTTTATTTTATAAACGGGGGGATGTCTTTTAACTATAGCTACGACTTTAAATATTTCTTCGGTATAATTAGCTTCGAAACCCTTTTGAAATATCATTTTAGTTGTATTTATTCTAACCAAATCCCCTACTTGGAATTGCGGTTTCATTTTCAGTTTCTCGGCATAATATTTAGAGTAGATATTATTGTACACACGTAATACGTTATTTTCCGAAACGTCATTAGGGGCCATTTTAATTGAGCTATGATAAGAGGAATTGTACGCTTCGACCAAGTCCTGTAAGACTTCCAAATATCTATTTGTGGAGTGATGGGTAAAATATCTATACATTTTTGTTTTTAACGTTCTATTAAACCTTTCTACGATAGAGGCTTTTATTTCGTCATTTTCGGTACTAAAAAATTTAACTTTATTCTTTTTGAAATATCCTTGTACTTCTTTATTCCTAAATTCCGTGCCCTTGTCCGATTGAAATTTATATGGAATTCCGTCTTTAAAAACAATTTTTATATTTTTCAAAACCTCTTTCCCCGATTTAGTTTTAAGAGGTAACCCCCACGCTTTTCTACTAAAACAGTCTATAATTGTTAAAATGTATTTGTATCCGTCATTATCTGCCTCTAACGAACGCATATCGTTAATATCAGCCTGGTATTGTTCCCTTATATTACTAATTACTATTTTATTTCGTTGAAACTTTTTATATTTCGGCCTATGCATCGTAAAAGCGTCGATTCCTCTTAACCATTTTTCTACAGTTTCCCTACTTAAGCCGTGAGACTTTACGGACTGGAATAACCTTTCAGCGCCTCCGAAAGAAGCCGGATGCTTCGGGTTAAAATATATTTTTTCTAAAATAGCTTCGCCCATACTTTAGACTTTTGCGCGCGACTCCTTGTTTGTTTATAAGAGTGAAGAGAAGAGTCAGACGTGGAGGAGTGATCTCGGTCGAGGCTACGAGTGGGACGGGGCTTATCTGTCCTGCGCGCACGCCCACTTTGAGGAACCGGATACTCGCGCTTAACGGGAGAACGTCGTTGTCGGGTTCTCGGAGCTATCGGGGAGGGAAAGCCTTGGATAGCCGGTGAAGAGTTAAATTGGGTTAAATTGGAAATAAACGCGAAATATCCGATAGGTTTTGGGTGGGTTTTAGGATTTAAATACGCTTTGGTAATTTCGCTAATATTGGAACCTTTAATAGGTCGACCGTTTATTACGAGCTCCCCGTTTTCATCCCACCGTATTCTTTCGGGTACAGTTTCCAACTGATCCACCATGCTTTGCGCTTTTTGGTAATATATCAAAGGCAAATCGTCTATCCAGTCCCTACTTAGCGAGTCGAATGCGGGGGCAATTTCGATTTCTTTAGGAGCCGAGGCTTGCTTACGTAGATTTCCGTGTGTCATTAAAGCTTGTTCGTATAAAATCCATTTCGAGGCGTCGTCTAAATCTTTCATATTTAATATTTGGTCCATCTTAACGTCTAATTCAGAGACTGTCAGAGCGAGGGGGTGCGGGAACGGGTCTGGCTTTAAAACGCCGCTAGGGACGAGAATCATTTTTCTGGCGTGTTTCATTGTTTACTACCAAATATAGAACCAAGAAGGGTTGAAACGACGGGTAGAAGAAACGAGAAAAATCCGCCCCCAGACTGAACTAACAATTTCTTTTTACTTTTCCAAGCTACCCGCTTACTAGCTAGTTTTCGAAGGGTATTTTTATGACGAGATAACCTGGTTTTTTGGGTATTTGATAGTTTTACGTTACCAATTAAAGTGTTATGAATACATTCACTGATAGCGTCTATGAGGGATTTGTCGGCTTTAGCTAAAATGGCTTTTCTTTGAACGGGTTTGCAACGACCGAGATATCGGAGAGCGTCTCTCTCGATACGTACTCTACGAGACATGATTCATAACTGATTGAAGTTACGAAATGTAAGTTCTATTTATTTATTTAGGGAGATAACCGTAGCACGTTTCTCCAGGTAAAATATTAGTCAAGACTCTTTGATCTTCGGGACAAGTTTGAGTTAAATTGAATACTAGGTAACCGTGAGGTCTCGAAGTCGCGTCTTCGTAAGCGTCAACTACAAAACGCCACTTATCAGGGAACATTTGTCTAGCGAGATAAGCCACTTGCTGACGGTCTCGTGGGCTTTTCAATAAAATTATGTAATGCGAATTCAGGGATATGGATCTGCTATCTTTTGATTGATGGAATAAGTTCTGTGTAATAAAAATAACGCTTAGAGAACGGTGATGGGTGCCTTTCACGAATAAATCACCAATTTGACCTTTACTCTCGCTCATCTGGTCGTCGATAACTAATAATATAGGATCTTTTCCGTCATAATCAGATAAAACAGGCAATCCTTCTTTAAAAACTACCCTGTGCTTCATTTTATCGTATAGAGCTTGCCATTCTCCGTAATACCAATGTATTTCTTTGAAACCCGGAACAAACATTTCCTCTTCGTGATTAATTATAGATTCAATTAAATAGCTTTTGCCACTCTGACTCGGGCCTGCCGTTACGCAATTAAACGGATGAATAAATTGCATGGTTATCTCTCTTCGAGTACTAGCGTACAAATGAAAATGTAAATTAAAATTCGGTTAAATTTATGGGACTCTTCAGCGGAGGAAAAATATAATCGAATAACCTATTTCATCCCTTACCCCGTATAGGTTTGATATTCACATTAGAGTCGCAAGACTATATTTACTTTAGAGTCGTAAGACTGAAACCTATATTCACTTTAGAGTGGAGAGACTAATTTTTAGCGAGAATTAGCAATTAGATTCGCTTTATAGCCGTAGGGTACCGTAGTGAAGTCGTCCAGTAACCGTACCTTGTCTACGACGGGTCTATAGATTTTAGTACGGTCGACGGAAACGACCGTATGATCAGGTAGACGCAAAATCTGCCTCGGCTGGGGTACGGTTACTGGCTCGTTCGTTTCTCCGTCGACACCTATTAATCTTTTAAGCGTGTCCATATTAACCAAATCTTTAATGCCTTGATTTATACGGAACCCTTTGACTTTCATTTCGTAGGAGACTTTACCGGTCGTAGGGTTCAGTACTTTAAAGGCGTAATTTTTTGCGCCACCTGTTGCCAATTCTTGGATGTACGAGCCTTTTCCGTACTTTGCCAACTCATCGGTCATGTCTCCGAGATAGTTGCCCGTATCAATCTCTATTCCATCTCGTTCTTTTAGATAAATGCAACTATCCGTATCATAATAATACGTAAGCTGGCCTAATCTCCTTAAATAAGAGTATAACTTGATCCTAGCCATTGCGGTCGTATAGGCGGCAATTACTACGTTCGTGTTTGGGTAAACAAGATCAATATCTTTCAAAAACGCCCACTTGATCACGCAATGCGTTTGACTTAAGGGAATAACCGATTTAACTTCTATGTCGGGGTCTAAGAATAAATCGAAAAACTTTTTGGGATCGCTAATAATAGCCGATTGGTCTTTGCGAGGGTTTAAACCAAAACGACCCCAAAAAGAGTTAAGACAAAGCTTCGCGATGGTACGAAGACCAGGGTTCTTTTTAATATTGGTAGGATCAAGTTTTACTCCTTCCTTTTCGTAATATTCGTCAACGTATTTCTTAATCTCTTCATCGGTCTCTATTCCCGCGGGTAAGCCGCTGGATTCCTGTTTGAGTTTAAGAAACGCGTTGACGTACTCGGAGAAAAGACCGCCCTCTTTCGATATCGGGTCGTATTTTACTACCTCGTATTCCCAAATTTCGTGAATAGAAATGACCTTGTAACCCATTTCGATTGCCAACTGTACCTCGTCTGCAACCCAAGTACCTGTTATTTGTCGCTCTGAGTCTTCGTGGGGACAATCCTGCTGGTTTCGAGACTCACTACATTTTTGGCAGTTGGCAAACACTAGTTTCGATCCTATTCTTTGGGGTAAAACGGGATGGTAGAGAGCTTGAGGCGGTAACATTGTGGCTTTTATTAATCCGTTTACGGTAGAAATGTCAGGGAAAGGAGCTTTTACATGTATTTTAGGGTGTCCCACGGGTAACTTGCAATACTTGTTACACCACGGATAGAGTGAACAAATATCAATGTATTTAATTTCCTCCCCCTCTTTACACTTGTGATGTAATTTCAAGGCTGACGTACGTCCTCCGAAAAAGGCTTCGCGGGGGCAGATTGGTTCTTTAATTTTTAATTTTAAATTTTCGGTAGAAAGATATGCGTTGATGGCGGGGTTAGTACTCCGCTCAGCTTTGAAGGTACATCCCCATTTTTCATGGACAGTGTATCCCAATTGTTTCAAACGGTTAGTGGTAGCAATGGTTGACGCGTATCGCGAATTATGGGTCTGAGTGTGGTCGCCGTATAACGCTAAGTTTCTATTGATAGGAAAACACTTTTTACACCCGTGAAAATAACATCCGTGATATTGAAAGACTTCGTTATCGAGAAGTCCGTCCACGTTAATGTTAAGAATTCTAGGTTCAAATCCATTAAAAGCAGACTGAATTTCCTTCCCTCGTAAGTGAGACATCCATTCAAGCCATTCGATCGCTACAAAACTCTGGTTGCAGTTCATACGATAGCCGAAAGGGGGCACTACACCAATCGTATCGGACTGTAAAAAGTGTTTCCTAAAGATAAAACTGCATACTCCCGCAATCGTTATCGCAGTTAAGAACGGGTCTATTTCAAATTTATCCATGAAAATAGAACGATATGATAAACAGCCTTGCAAAAGAATGTTTACGTCCTGGCGACAGTACCGGATTAAATCTCTTTTATAATCAAAATAATTAAAGTTGGGGTCCGAATTACCGCAAGCTTCGGACAGGGAATCGTTATACCACTGGATAAATTCATCGTAGGCCTTACCGCTTAAACGATTAGGGTCGTACGCGTCCATCGGAGGCATGTCATTATGTAGTACGTAATTGGTTTCGTTCGAACGGGCTGGATCAAATTCATGGTCTACGGTATTAAACAGTAAATGCGGAAAATATCCCTTATTTAAATTATTATCTAAACCAAATGTGGAAACGAATTGAGAAAGGGCAAAGGGCATAAAATTTAAGGAATCTAAGAATTTTAATTTTTTATACTGTACATACATGAATTTGGTCCCGTCTGTCAAGACTTTAGGGGTCCACTTTAAATCGATCATTTTACGTACTATAAATTGCGCGTCGTAACCTTTAGCGTTATGGGCAATACATATTATCTTATCAGCCACTCTGTTAAGCGTACGAAGATACTCTAGAAAATCGCCGACGGGGTCTTTTGAGAGAAATATTTTCTCCCGAGGACCACTACCGCATTTAGCGCATGCGTACTGACTATCTTTTTCTTCGAAACAGAATTTACACGCTTTTTGCGAAACGCATAAAATTGGTTCGTGAATCAAAGCATTGGCGTCAGTACGATTTGTTTGTTTACATTCCAAGTCATAAAAAACAAAGACTTCCGTTTTTGGAGTACTTCTCTTGGTCAGTGGAGATTGTTCATTGTCGGAGTCGTGGACCCGTTTATTATTGCTATTTATTCGAGAGCGAGTAGTTTTATCGGCAGAATCTTTACGGACGGTCTTTAAAGGTTGCATGTAACATAGATGACCTGCGGGGTTAAACTCACTACACGAAAGACAATAGGTCTCTCCACAAACGTGTACTGCCTTACGCTTAAACATACTGATAAATTTTCCGCAAAGATTACAAACGTAAATTTTATTACATAAGGGCTCAGGTCCTGATAAATGGTAATCGTAACAATTTTGATTAGGGAAAACTCTTAAACATGTTTGGCAAGTTATTTTATCCACGTCCTTCCTGCAATCTTGTTTTCTACAACAAGCGTGACAGAAAAGAATGCATTTATGCTCACTGAGATTATTAAAACCTACTAAACATTTTTCACAAAAGTAATTAAACGCGAAAAGGGGTTTGGGGTTAGTAATTACGTTGAAATGTCTGTCAATATTTAGAAGATAAAGACGTTTGCGGAGAGGCCCTTCTAGTTCCCTCTCTTCTTCGATGTCGCCGAAAATAACTAAGGGTACGGGATCGTGTAATCGAAAAACGATAATACTGTATTCAGGTAAGATTTCTTGGAAGCGAGTTAAAGCGTCCGGACCAGCGCATTCTTCGTCTGTTAATGCAGAATATACCAAAAGGGTCCTAGCTTCGCGGGTCTGTAATAGCGTTTCAATATTTTTTCCTCTACACTGTCTTATAGTAGTATATTTTCTTTTAAGTTCTACATCATTTTTATTATCCATGTATTCTCTATGAGCTATGGCTACTACAAGAGCGCGTGCTAAACAAATTTTATCCTGGTTATTTATCGTTATCGTGCAATGTTTATAAAAAGAAAACTCTTTTTCAAGGGAAATCCCTAATCTAACTGATCTAGTTCCTCCTTGCGGTAATCTGACTCGATTAAACGTAACCGTAACTATTCCTTCAAAAAAACTACCATCGTTCTCGGATCTATAACTTTTTTCATCGATATACGTCATCAACCATTGCAAGTCTAATTGGTCCCGACGCCGGAAACTGACGTTAATTTGAAAACCGGGGTTAGTAACGTTCACGAATGAAACCGAAACCATATCTGAAGGCAAACAGTCCTCCAATAGGGTTTCCATCAATATATAAATACCGTTTTCTATATTATTTTCTAACCGGACATTTAAAGTCCGTCCCATTAGTCCAAAATTTGGGAAATTTTGGATATTATTATTTAATATTTTAATAGAACCTGGTAAATTAGGAAAGGATGGAGGCGTTATTGGAACGTCAACCAGCCCACCTCCAACTTGAGGAGGAGACGAAGTGGGGGCAGCCAAATTTGCGTTCTCGGAGTTCGCGTTTTTCTCAGCAGTCTGAGACGGTGGAGGTGAATACTGCGGAGCTCGTGAGGGGCCAGCGACCGCTATAGGGTCATTATTACGCTGAGGGGAAATATTATGATGTGGCCTGCTACTACTAGCCGTACGAGCAGCTAACAACGCTTTAGCTTCCTCGAACATTTCGGCTGCTCTTGCTGCTGCGGCTGCAAGTTCCTCCGCGTCCCGTCGGGCAACTTGTACGTTCTCAGCTAAACGCTGAATGCTGTCCGTACTGGGGGGCGACGTGATAAAATTATCTTCCAAAGATAAAGAGTGGCACGTGTCATCTGATTCTAGAAAGGGTGAGGGAGCATCCATAGGCGTATACGAGGGCGAATAACGTACTTCGTCAGGTGGGATAGAACTAGGTCTTAAAAGGGGTGAAGGTAAATTAACGATAGGGGGCGAACAAATTTGATGGGTTAGTTGATATTCTCTAAGATAATCTCGTACCATTGTCATTTCTTTTAAACGTTCCAATTGCGAATCAGTTACTGTAGTTAAGGAAAGGGTAGGATCTTGGGTATCAGTTAAATCTATTATTTCCATTTCTGGAGAATCGGGTAAAGTTACTATGGGTACTTCCGGGAGCTCGTTATCAGTTATATCAATCAATTCTGGGGAGTCGATTATAATCATTTCCGGGGTATCAACTAAATTAATTTCTGGGTAATGTACACCTTTCATTTTTATGCCAATTTACTTAAACCTTATTCAAAAAAATTACTATAAAAAAATCAAAATAAACTTACGTAGAGAGAGAGCGCGCTTCAAAAAAAAATCCTGGTACTAGACGCACAAAGAACAACAATTGAGTGACGTTCCCCCGGTTCAGGCACCCCCTTATATAGGGCCTAGGGGAAGATAGTAAGCTTATCTCTTATTCCCAAAGAACTTGTTCAGTTCTCGAGAATATATTTGGGTTATGCTAAAATTTATACTTATTTACGCAAAATATTCCATATAACTTCATTTCCGATATGGACACTGAAGTACAAACATCAGCCATAATCACCGTCCTGAAACAACCTTCTAAAATTATAGCCTTAGTGATTATTTTAATTACAATTTTCTTATTTGAGTTCATTTTGTGGTATTTTGAAAACGTTTCTACCGTAAAATTGTAACTTTTTTCACTGTAGTTCACAAAATGGTATTAAAAGTATACTAATTTTATGTTAATTTCTATTAATTGTATTGTTTTCTAGGATATGATTGCATCACAAGCTCTCGAGAGGAAACTACAATGGGTTTTTTTCTTCTTCCAAGTGGATTAATATGTGACGTCAATGGGAATAATTAGAGGTAGTTTCGAGAACGGGACGGTTTAATTTCGAGTGTCTAGAACAGTTATCTCTGAGAGAGAGAGCCGATAGAATTTGAGGGTTATTTGAAGTTTAGATCACGTGATGAATTAATCTCAACAAGATAGGAACTGATTAATCTCCCATGCGTCATTTCTCTCTGAGACGCTGAACTGAAAAGAAGTGCATCCGCTTTGCTCTCGTCATCTACCGTAAACATGGAAAAACGATCTATTGGTAAGCATTATTTTATTAATACTATTACTATTTCAATAGACAAAGGCTTAACATTTTCATTTTCTATAGCCGAGACGCATACCGTATCCAAACGCATGGGCAAAGAAAGACGTATCAACATAAAAATCACGTTAGGAGGATCAGTCTACATTTCTTTTGGTTTCGACGGATCAAAATTACAAGTTCTCTTCTTCAAAAAATCGAACGAAAATATTCTGTTCCTGACCTCCGAAGCTTTCACCAATCTACTCTCTCTTTGGGGGGAGCTTTTCGCCGCTACGCAAACCGGAGCATCGTCTCTAACCCACAACATCATCGACTATCACGGCAACAACGTATCCGTCGTCGCCACGAACAACAACAACATCAAATTTAGCTCAGCCTACGGTCATGTTCTGGATCTGGGAGCTCGCGAAATCGGTGAGTTCCAAAAAAAAATTGATTTTATTCGGTTTCAAATAAATCTTTTAAACGAACATAAAAATGTTATCGAATGCATGTACTTAGCTATTGTTAAAAACCTTAAAAAAATTCACGAATTATTATATGGAAAACCTTTCGAGGGTTTATTTTTGTACCCAGATCAATTTAATTCGTACCATCAAGTAAAATCTTATTTTGGCTGTTTTAAATCACCCTCGGAAGTACTACAAGATTTTACTAATTTACTCGTAGATAATCAATTAACCTGTAAACTTAGCTACTTTAATTTGTTTTCATTGTGTAATGCGCAAGATAACCATCTAATGGAATATCTGATAGTACCTACTAACATGTAAACAAAGTTCTAAAATAAAATAAAAAATTAATTAAATTGAAAATAACTTGTTATTATTGCCTAGAGATTAGAAATTAAGGAGTTCTGAAGCGATAAGCAAACGGGTAAAAATCTAATCTCCAGATATCTGCGCGAGGAAAACAAATTCTGGAGAATGGGGATGGGGGAAAGCAACTGGTGATTAGAAGGGGTGAACGCAATGGGGGAAAGGAGCTGGTGAACGAGAGATAAAGTATCCAGTGAATGGGGGGTGGGGGAAAGCAACCCGTGAACGGGGGAATCTGGTGATTAGAAATTCTGGTGATTAGAAATTCTGGTGATTGGAAATTCTGGTGATTGAGATGGGGGCGCGGGTGGGGGAGGAACGGGGGAAAGCAGTGGGAGCCAAGCAAACAGCTTTGTGTCCTTCCGGTGATTGAGAATGAAATTCTCAATCACCGAAAGGACATCCCTTATCTCTTCTAATATTTCTTAGAATTTCCCTAGACTTCTAATATTTCGTAGAATTTCCCTAGACTTCTAATATTTCGTAGAGTTTCCCTAGACCTCTAATATTTCTTAGAGTTTCCCTAGACCTCTAATATTTCTTAGATTTTCCCTAGACCTCTAATATTTCTTAGAGTTTCCCTAGACCTCTAATATTTCTTAGAGTTTCCCTAGACCTCTAATATTTCTTAGAGTTTCCCTAGACTTCTAATATTTCGTAGAATTTCCCTAGACTTCTAATATTTCGTAGAATTTCCCTAGACTTCTAATATTTCGTAGAGTTTCCCTAGACCTCTAATATTTCTTAGTTTCCCTAGACCTCTAATATTTCTTAGAGTTTCCCTAGACTTCTAATATTTCTTAGAGTTTCCCTAGACTTCTAATATTTCTTAGAGTTTCCCTAGACTTCTAATATTTCTTAGAGTTTCCCTAGACTTCTAATATTTCTAAGAGTTTCCCTAGACTTCTAATATTTCGTAGAGTTTCCCTAGACTTCTAATATTTCGTAGAATTTCCCTAGACTTCTAATATTTCTTAGAGTTTCCCTAGACTTCTAATATTTCTTAGTTTCCCTAGACTTCTAATATTTCTAAGAGTTTCCCTAGACTTCTAATATTTCTAAGAGTTTCCCTAGACTTCTAATATTTCGTAGAATTTCCCTAGACTTCTAATATTTCGTAGAATTTCCCTGGACTTCTAATATTTCTTAGAGTTTCCCTAGACTTCTAATATTTCGTAGAATTTCCCTGGACTTCTAATATTTCTTGGAGTTTCCCTGGACTTCTAATATTCGTAGAATTTCCCTGGACTTCTAATATTTCGTAGAATTTCCCTGGACTTCTAATATTTCGTAGAATTTCCCTGGACTTCTAATATTTCTTAGAGTTTCCCTGGACTTCTAATATTTCTTAGAGTTTCCCTGGACTTCTAATATTTCGTAGAATTTCCCTGGACTTCTAATATTTCTTAGAGTTTCTCTAGACTTCTAATATTTCAAAGCTTAACGTTTCTATTTTCGTTGCTTAAGTATTCGTAGAGCTTTTAATTTTCCTCTACCTTAGGATTTTTGTAAACCAAAGGAAAGTAAACTATTAACTTGGTTTCAAATTATTAAGCACACGATGAACAAGGGTTGTAATTAATATAGCATTTTGCGTGGGGTGCTACTTATACAAAAGAGTATATAAAAATATTTTTATCGGATATTATTATAATTAAAACTAAAAGGAATCTTGTGCGATTTTAAAAAATGTTTTGACAACTAAATAATAATTAGTTGTTTTATATACTAGCGCTTGCCGTTTATAACAGAAAAAAAAACAGCAACGTGTGGTAAATTTTACGCATTTTTGAAGTAAAACGTCAACCACGGTTTCATATTGTTAATTTTAAAATAACTGTCATTTTAAAAACAGTACGAATATGAATTGTTACAGTCGCTACTGTTTTCTTCAAAATACAACCGAAAGCTGTAAATTTTACGACAAACTGCTGTTAACCCACTTCAACTGCACCTTGCTGTAAATTATAAACCGTATTTGCTGTTTTTTCAACAGTAAGTTTTAAGTGTGAAGCACACGTAACACATCAACTTCATTAATCGATCCATAACGTTTAAGATAATCAAACGATGGGTTAAGGTAGAAAGACGTAAATGGGTTGAGCGAAAGTACTCGGTCTCTCTCTGCCCGTGTTATCTTTTTAAGAATTCTGCCACGTTTCTTCTTACTTTTAATTATTCCTTATTAAGTGGTCATTAAGGCGCTGACCATCCTTTTTCGGGCTCTCTCTACGCTTCGAGAAATAAATGGCGTGATTCCACTCTCCTTCGTAGATAACTTGTATTTCCGAGGCACTTTCTCACTCATTTCCATTTCGGGGAAGGCTCGTGTAACAACGAAACCGTATTACTCCAAAAGAAAGCTGACCGTAATGCGGTAGGAAACTTATAGATAACGTCTGTTTAATGAGTCGAAAATGGAGTGGTTCTCGAAGGGAAATAACGCGCTTATATATACATTACAGCATCCCCAAAAATACCTTTATTATTATTATTTTATTTTGGTTGTCCAATTTAGGTATTAGTTGTTAAAAAGGACCAAGTTTAGGAAGACTTATCGGCCCAGGCGGCTATGGCCAATTATATTAAGTTATTTTTGGTACAGAATATATAACATTAAGGGTAAAAAAAACAATTAAAAATCCTAAGTTTATTAATATACAGGGTGTTTCAAAAGGTTATGCAAAACTTTTAAGGAGTTGTAGGGGGTGAGTTGAGAAGTATGCCTGTTTTTTCCCCATTTCCCTACGATGAGTTAAAAGAGCGCTTCAAAGTGTGGCCTACTAGCCCCTGGAAGTAGGCTGCAACAAGCGCAAAACCAAGCAGCAGGGAAATGCGAACATTAAGGTTTGGGTTCGTGTGATAGGTGAAAAAGGACTTTGTAAAAAAAATAACATCGAGGAGTATTATTCTATGGTAGGTTGTAATAAAATTACGAGTCCCGTTGTATACAGGGTGTTTCAAAAGGTTATGCAAAAATGTTAAGGAGTTGTAGGGGGTGAGTTGAGAAGTATGCCTGTTTTTTCCCATTTTCCTACGATAAGTTTAAAGAGCGCCAGAGAGCTTCAAAGTGTGGCCTACTAGCCCCTGGAAGTAGGTTGCAACAAGCGCAAAACCAAGCAGCAGGGAAATGTTAACGTTAGGGTTTGGGTTCGTGTGATAGGTAAAATAGGACTTTGTAAATAAATCGAAGTAACCAGCGTAAAAAGGTTAACTTAAACAGTATTTAAAGTCCCTGCTGCTTGGTTTTGCGCTTGTTGCAGCCTACTTCCAAAGGCTAGTAGGCCTCTTATCGTAAGAAAATGCGGAAAAACAGGCATACTTCTCAACTCATCCTTTACAACTCCTTAAATTTTTGCATAACCTTTTGAAACACCCTGTATACTGTATATTCTTTTTGGTAAACATCTAATCTAGCTACGCCTTTGCCCGTACTTTCGACCAAGTCTCGCCCCGCGTATACTCCTCCATCAGTTTCTCGTAAAGTCATTTTGATAACTTGCAAAAAAAAACTGGCGTTTCAATTTTTTTCCACTCCGAATAGTTCTGTTTCTTTAATTTTTCTTTCAATCGTTTTGGCAAACGAAATATCGTGTGTTCTGGAATTGGAAACAGTTGTAAAAGATGTGATTGGTGTTTTCTTCGCTAATGGTTCGACTTCGTAAAATGGTTCTCACGTAGCTGTTACCAATGAGCGATGTTTAAAGCGACTGTATTTATTTCGTTTCTTAGGCGGTTTAATCTTTACAAAATATTACTTTCTACAGTTTTATGTTTCTAAAACATTTGTTTTTCACGCCCACCTTCTCATAAAAGCGAAGAATTCAGTAAAGATAAATGGGAATTATTTTAACAAATAGTTTAATAACAGCGAAAAATATATTTCGCGTAGGAAGAACTTGTTTGAGTGTATTCCCTTGTGCGGGCTTAATATTGCTATTCGGTTCGATAAATACATTTCATACATTGAACTATAAATTATCTTTTTTTAATTTATATTGTGCTTTTATACGAGTAGATTCTTCAAAACTTATTATTTTGTTAATTTTATGTATCGTGTCTTTATTTATACTTAGAGAGAGTGACGTAGGTTTTAGAGAAAACCAATCAGCTACCGAGCTGATTTCATTGGTCTTAAAGGGTGATGTCTACCAATAGACCATTCTATAAAATACTACTTCTTTGTTATTTACTTTTGTGTATAGAGAGGACCGATTTTTCATGAACCAGGGAGGCTCAAAATATGATTCTATGACAAACATTCCAAACTAGTTGTCTAGATAAATAGTGTATTATTGATAAAAATCCTATTTATTTAACGGTTATAGTTTTATACAAACCATTATAAATAGTTAATTAACTATATCTCATTGATTTTGTAAATAGTTCAGTTATGGACTTCACGTAGGCCGCCTTAGCTTTATTTTAAAAATCAACTTTATGGGTGACGCTTCAGAAAATACCAATCAAATAGGAAGGAGCATAAGCAGAATTTTAAAACCAAAGAACAAATAAGTTTGCAAGTCCTACTGGAGAAGCGCTAGGTTGTCTTTGTGAAAGTGTTTATCCTGTTTAGCTAGGAATTTATAGAAAGGTCTAAGCACCGTGGAGATGGATTGGTTACGACGCTTAAAATCGTCTCATCATATTAACACTAACAAGGAGACATCCCGAAATGTAACCCACCGATTTTGTTCAAACTCGGGGGATTGGTAGACCTTCATGTATCATGAAAAATCCTAAAGCGAATTTATTTAATTGGCAACCGTTTTGCCATGGCAAAGAAAAATGTTTTTGACAACACAAAATATTAAATTTTCCCATTGAAAATAACATGGGATTTTGACCTCAAATTTATCAAACGTTGATCAATTTTGATGTTTTTTTTTGTCAATTTTTATCTATTTTTGGCATTTTCGAAATTTGAAATTGGTTAAAATTTTTCACAGGGGGGTCCTAGGAATCGGTCAGAATCCCATGTTATTTTCAATGGAAAAATTTCCATTTGTTGTTGTCAAAAAAAATTGGTTGCCATGGCAAAACGGTTGCCCATTGAATAAATTTCCTTTAGGATTTTTCAAGTTACATGAAGGTCTACCAATCCTCCGAGTTTGAACAAAATCATTTATACAATTAAATGTGTATCGACAAGACGCTTGAAAAGGGGCTACGACCCGAAAACTTGCGTAATTTTAAATATTTTAATAAAAATAGTACCATGAAGTATGTGAAAAATTTTATTACTTTGAAATAATTGATACTTACTTTAACTTACTTCTTCTCATGGAAGTATTGCCTATCAAATCATGTAACCTTTTCTGTAAATATACTTACGTAACTACGAAGGCAACCACGTAAACCTGAGCTAAGTACTTGAATTTGGAGATCTCTACTCAAAATATCAAATGAGGCGGCAAATGTTTCGGCGACGCGTATTTAATTAACGTTCTTGGCATTTCCGCGTTGAATATTCTCTATATTTGATGGCCCTAACATTATTGAACGCGGCGAAAAGGTGAAGTTATATCCGGCGCCTCTTAAGCGCCCGCTTTAATTTTAGGCCTATCACGAAAGATGACTGGCCGATGTTTTGAGCTGGACGAAATAAATGAGAAGGCCACCGCTACTCGTGCCACTCTGGAATTTAAAATGAAACATATTTCGCCATCGTCATTCGCTCATACGCCGCCTCACAGCCACCCTGATGCCCTAAGCTATTGCCTGCCCCGGAGAAATCTTTAATATCCGTTATTAATAACCGACCGCTTACGCAACCCCTTCATTCTAAATTTTTTCTTACCTTTGTATTGGCACGTAACTACGGAATATTTTTAATTAAAGCCAGAGAATCTTACGGCGTAATGAGTTCCTATGGTATAAATTATTAACTTGTTTTGAGCGAGTTCATTTTTATTTTCTAGAAATAAATATATTCTATAAATGGTGATGACACTAAACAGGAGTTTAATTATTAAATTACAACTAGAGCTTGAAGTCTCCGAAAATTTCATACAATACAATAAAATGTAATGTAATAAAATACAAAAATATACCTAAGTGACACGTTAAAGGATAATATTTTTTTGACTATCGGCAAGTTTCACGTGACGTCATCAACTCTCTAGTGGAAGGTTATTGACGCCCTCTTTTGATCCCATCACGAGTCATATCTACTATAAGCTGAGTAATATTACTCGTGAGCAGTGGCACACGCAGGGGGGAGAGAGGGCACCCCCCTCCAGGAAGAAGAAAATAAGCATGACCGAAACCTTCATAAAAGTTTTTTGTTTATCATTACAAACTCTACCTAAAAATTTGTTTTGGGACTCATCGCCCCCCCCATTAAAAAGATTCTGGGTGCGCCACTGCTCGTGAGGTCTAACAACATTTATATTTTTTAATATATTTTTAATAAAAACGGATGACATTGGAGGATGAAATTGTCCATAAATTTGACGGAAGCCCTACCTAACACGGTGACTTTAACCTTCATAGCGACATTAGCTAGAAGCGACGGCGAATTGCCCTTTAGAAGAATAGATTTTAAATCTGTGATAGCCTTATTATACGCCAGAGTCAGTAGACTGACGGTTCTCCGTGAAAATGTTTTCGGATATAGAACATTGAACGCTTGATTTATGCCATCCATTATTTCAACGACTTAGTGGCGTGGCCCGCAATTTTCGTGGATCCTTGGACGTAACCCATCGCTCTCTATCTATCTATCTATTCCAGGCTGCTAAAAGAATTAACCTTTTACTTTCTTTCTTTTGGAAGACGCGGCTAATGCCGAGCCGGATTGAGCTAATAATCCATTTTACCCATTTAGACGATAGAAAGGCTATTTTTTCAGTCGCGTAAGCAACTCCTCTTTGGCCTTTTTGCCCCGAAGTCATTGCCCATCTCGGTGATATTTCTTTTCTGCCACCGAATTAAATGACGGATAGATAGTGAAACCGTTTACTCCGCAAAAATTAGATTTAGCTTTTCGGGCTTTTTTATTATTCTTTGCCGTGTTTCCATAGTTATCCGCGAAAGAATAGCATTTATACGAGGATAAAGGTTTGGGGCTGTCACAGGGGCGTAGGAACGTTCTAGAAGTTGGAGGGGGCAAAGTGAAACCAAAAGGGGTCTGGAGAATGGTTTTGAATATTTAATGGACTGTAGCTTCTCCGAATGCATTTGTACATTTTTCTACTATATACATTGGCGGGAAAAGACTGAAATTTAAACACAGTTGAGGTTCTATAAGCTTTAAATGATAATTTGAGCCTTGCGAAGATTTCAACTGACCAAAAAGTTGGAGGGGGCAATAACATTAGTTGCCCCTCCCAGTAAAATTCTAGGGAGGGGCATTGCCCCCCTTGCCCCCCCCTGGTTCCTACGCCCCTGGGCTGTCAATAAAACCAAACACCAGCGATCTCTAACTACGACGTACGTCTACCCGTCGTGTTACGACAGTGGCGATTGTTCTCGGAAGCAGCGGATGGGTTTTAAAGAGGACACGGTCTTCGACTCTGATGTCTTATCTTCGCTTATTAAGAGAGGGGCGATTCTCCAGTGGGTTCGCTTCCCTCCGCGGCTTGTCCTTTTCTGAGGATCTCGCGTAATACTTAGGCCAGCAGTCCTTGTTTGCGTCGCTTCTCCATTGACTCGTCCATTTGCTCTTGTTTTCGCCTTTCCCCCGTGGCTACAACGTAGTGTTGTTCTCAAACCAGGTTATCTTGCCTCGTTAAGGGCGGATGCCGCCGTAACCAATCAAATCCAATAGCTTTTTCCGATTTGTTTGTCTTTTGGCTCCTTATTTCCTTCCCATTACCATTGTTTACTTCCTCTTAAATATTATATGTTTGGTAGAATCCGCGATAAAACATTTATTCTATCGCAACATTATTTTCTATCGGGTCGTTAAGATCGTCTGGAAACGGGTTGATGAAATTTATATTATTGTTGCGAGTACTATTTATATAAAAATAAATCGTATATTTTAATCGTACCTTTTAAAAAAACACTAAATCATGAAATGTCGCATCGCGTGTCAGTCCGTACCTCGCGACCCCGTGTTTGAATAAAACCGAACCAACAAGATACGTAAGACGTTTTCCTCGTAATAATTTTTCTTCTTTTACACGATTACTTCGAAGAGTCCAGTTTTTCGCTTTTCAAAAATAGGAAAAAAATCCAGTAAGGAAAATGGACAGAAAACTAAATCTTTTTCGTTATATTTTTTTGCTCGAGTGGGACGAATCTTGAGAGAGTGAGAGAAATCTGGGGATTCCGCCAATATATATACGAACATCGCCGTGGGAAAGATTCGGGCCCGCTTTTCCGTTTACGGATGACGTTTTCTCGATATTGGGGCTCCCTCGCATCCTCAATCCCTTTTCCCCCGATCATTTCTATTTCCTTTGTCTTTCGACATTTGCCGATGGGATTGAACGTTGTTGTTAAGCGTTTTTTGTTTTTGGTTTTTCCTTCCTCTCCTCGGCGATCAATTCATCCGAAGGCATTTACTTTCTTCATACTTTTTAGTTTAAATGTTACTTATCCGGCATCTCGTGATGAAAGATATAAATGAAATGAAATTTTCGAACGCCTCCAGAAAAATATGATCAAAGTTTTCTTCTGTGTTTCTCTCGACAAGTCAAACTAGGCGTGAATAAACCGAAAAAAAAAAGTATTTTGTATATTACGTATCGAGGATTTGGTTTTTTAGATTTTTTGGAATTTTTTCCGAATGTTTTTAGGAATAATATTTTGTTTCGTTTGCATAAACTTCCATATACACTTTTATAAGGTTTGGCAATTTAGGTATAGTTCTCCCGGGAGTGTACGTCGCGAAATATGAAGGCTCTAGAAGTATTTCTAGGGTTTATTTATTTTTACTGAAAGCCGTCGCTGGTGTTTCGTTCATTTTATTTTTTAGCAAGTTTCGGGGATATATGTTGAGCGTTTAGAAGACAGCCCGGTTTTCTTTATAAGAGTAGAGGCTGGTGTTTGAGTAAATAAACAAGGCCGATTTATTCCGCGTGTGGTGGTAGCGAGGTGTTCGTACTTCCTACTCGATGCGAGGTTTGTTAAATTAGGTCGATCCTTCCACTCAAAATGGTTTGTCGATGTAGTTCCTGTTTAAAACACGTTAATTCAGGGTTGCGGAAATGGGAGATTTTTAAGTAATGGCTATTTTGACCTTCGAAATTGAGATTTCTGCCTTCAAAATGGAGATTTCTTTCTTCTAAATCTTTATATCAAAAATATACTAAAATTTTATAATCAAAAATGAACTATAATAATTAGCGCGATTTCGACCTTCAAAATCTTTATATAAAAATATACTAAAATTTTATAATCAAAAATGAACTATAATAATTAGCGCGATTTCGACCTTCAAAATCTTTATATCAAAAATATACTAAAATTTTATAATCAAAAATGAACTATAATAATTAGCGCGATTTCGACCTTCAAAATCTTTATATAAAAAATATACTAAAATTTTATAATCAAAAATGAACTATAATAATTAGCGCGATTTCGACCTTCAAAATCTTTATATAAAAATATACTAAAATTTTATAATCAAAAATGAACTATAATAATTAGCGCGATTTCGACCTTCAAAATCTTTATATCAAAAATATACTAAAATTTTATAATCAAAAATGAACTATAATAATTAGCGCGATTTCGACCTTCAAAATCTTTATATAAAAAATATACTAAAATTTTATAATCAAAAATGAACTATAATAATTAGCGCGATTTCGACCTTCAAAATCTTTATATAAAAATATACTAAAATTTTATAATCAAAAATGAACTATAATAATTAGCGCGATTTCGACCTTCAAAATCTTTATATCAAAAATATACTACAATTTTATAATCAAAAATGAACTATAATAATTAGCGCGATTTCGACCTTCAAAATCTTTATATAAAAAATATACTAAAATTTTATAATCAAAAATGAACTATAATAATTAGCGCGATTTCGACCTTCAAAATCTTTATATAAAAATATACTAAAATTTTATAATCAAAAATGAACTATAATAATTAGCGCGATTTCGACCTTCAAAATCTTTATATAAAAAATATACTAAAATTTTATAATCAAAAATGAACTATAATAATTAGCGCGATTTCGACCTTCAAAATCTTTATATAAAAAATATACTAAAATTTTATAATCAAAAATGAACTATAATAATTAGCGCGATTTCGACCTTCAAAATCTTTATATAAAAATATACTAAAATTTTATAATCAAAAATGAACTATAATAATTAGCGCGATTTCGACCTTCAAAATCTTTATATAAAAAATATACTAAAATTTTATAATCAAAAATGAACTATAATAATTAGCGCGATTTCGACCTTCAAAATCTTTATATAAAAAATATACTAAAATTTTATAATCAAAAATGAACTATAATAATTAGCGCGATTTCGACCTTCAAAATCTTTATATAAAAAATATACTAAAATTTTATAATCAAAAATGAACTATAATAATTAGCGCGATTTCGACCTTCAAAATCTTTATATAAAAATATACTAAAATTTTATAATCAAAAATGAACTATAATAATTAGCGCGATTTCGACCTTCAAAATCTTTATATAAAAAATATACTAAAATTTTATAATCAAAAATGAACTATAATAATTAGCGCGATTTCGACCTTCAAAATCTTTATATAAAAAATATACTAAAATTTTATAATCAAAAATGAACTATAATAATTAGCGCGATTTCGACCTTCAAAATCTTTATATAAAAATATACTAAAATTTTATAATCAAAAATGAACTATAATAATTAGCGCGATTTCGACCTTCAAAATCTTTATATAAAAAATATACTAAAATTTTATAATCAAAAATGAACTATAATAATTAGCGCGATTTCGACCTTCAAAATCTTTATATAAAAAATATACTAAAATTTTATAATCAAAAATGAACTATAATAATTAGCGCGATTTCGACCTTCAAAATCTTTATATAAAAAATATACTAAAATTTTATAATCAAAAATGAACTATAATAATTAGCGCGATTTCGACCTTCAAAATCTTTATATAAAAATATACTAAAATTTTATAATCAAAAATGAACTATAATAATTAGCGCGATTTCGACCTTCAAAATCTTTATATCAAAAATATACTAAAATTTTATAATCAAAAATGAACTATAATAATTAGCGCGATTTCGACCTTCAAAATCTTTATATAAAAAATATACTAAAATTTTATAATCAAAAATGAACTATAATAATTAGCGCGATTTCGACCTTCAAAATCTTTATATAAAAAATATACTAAAATTTTATAATCAAAAATGAACTATAATAATTAGCGCGATTTCGACCTTCAAAATCTTTATATAAAAATATACTAAAATTTTATAATCAAAAATGAACTATAATAATTAGCGCGATTTCGACCTTCAAAATCTTTATATAAAAAATATACTAAAATTTTATAATCAAAAATGAACTATAATAATTAGCGCGATTTCGACCTTCAAAATCTTTATATAAAAATATACTAAAATTTTATAATCAAAAATGAACTATAATAATTAGCGCGATTTCGACCTTCAAAATCTTTATATCAAAAATATACTAAAATTTTATAATCAAAAATGAACTATAATAATTAGCGCGATTTCGACCTTCAAAATCTTTATATAAAAAATATACTAAAATTTTATAATCAAAAATGAACTATAATAATTAGCGCGATTTCGACCTTCAAAATCTTTATATAAAAAATATACTAAAATTTTATAATCAAAAATGAACTATAATAATTAGCGCGATTTCGACCTTCAAAATCTTTATATAAAAAATATACTAAAATTTTATAATCAAAAATGAACTATAATAATTAGCGCGATTTCGACCTTCAAAATCTTTATATAAAAAATATACTAAAATTTTATAATCAAAAATGAACTATAATAATTAGCGCGATTTCGACCTTCAAAATCTTTATATAAAAAATATACTGAAATCTTATAATAAAAAATGAACTATAGTAATTAGAGCGATTTTAACCTTGGAATGATGATTTCAGCCTTCAAAATGGTGATATGTATATTCAAAATCTTTATATCGAAAATATAATAAAATCTTATAAACCAAAATGAACTATAGTAATTAGTGTGATTTTAACCTTGGAATGGCGATTTCGGCCTTCAAAATGGTCATATGTATATTCAAAATCTTTATGTCGAAAATATAATAAAATCTTATAAACCAAAATGAACTATAGTAATTAGAGCGATTTTAACTTTGGAATGACGATTTCAGCCTTCAAAATGGTCATATGTATATTCAAAATCTTTATGTCGAAAATATAATAAAATCTTATAAACCAAAATGAACTATAGTAATTAGAGCGATTTTTATCTTGGAATGACGATTTCGGCCTTCAAAATGGTGATATGTATATTCAAAATCTTTATATCGAAAATATAATAAAATCTTATAAACCAAAATGAACTATAGTAATTAGTGTGATTTTAACCTTGGAATGACGATTTCGGCCTTCAAAATAGAGATCTTTGGAATTGGAAATTTGGCACGCCTGAGTGAATAACATTTTTAAGCGAAGGAAAGAATTCACTGTCGTTTTTCAAAACGTCCAATTTATGGTCAAGCTTAAATTAACACTTCACTCGAAAAGGAAATTTATCATAAATTATTATTATTCGGTTGGTTGCTTAAATTAGATAGATAAGACTTGGGTTGAAATCCGACGCCATCTTGAAAAATGGTAGCTATCGTAAATGGAAAATTAACATAAATTTATAGCCGTGATGGAAGTTTAGATACCAAGGTTACAAAATTACCGTTTACGCAAAACCTTAGGAATATGATTGGTTTTACTTTAAAAAAACAATTTAAACCGAATCCAAAACGTGATTTGGAAATTATAACAGACAACTAAATACATTTTTAAAATCAACTGAATTTATTGCGCACAATATTTAAAAATTATATAACCGGACTTGTTTAGGCCATCTTCAGGGGGACAATTATTATTATTGTCCCCCTCAAGATGGCCTAACCAAGCCGAAACCAGTCGGGTTGTATAATTTTTAAATATTGTGCGCAATAAATTCAGTTGATTTTAAAATTTTATACCGTTTCTTTATGCACAAGTGTCCACAAATAATTTAGTTATAACAGACAAGTAAATTAACAGACAAGTAAATAAGTAATTTTTTGGAATATCCGCGTTATATTACGCCAGTCCTTTAGCTTGTACTCAATACCGACAACATTGTAAAAACTGGTATACAATCTGACGATCTATATGAAGTCAACGGCAGGCATTCTTAAACAACAAGTTAGGAATTTAAATATTTTACGAACCGAATATAAATGGCCTAAAATCCTCCAACGCACCCTGTTTTATGGCTTACAATGGAAGCTCGGAACTGCGCGAATAGTTTTGCCTTTGAATAAGGATGAGAATGCGAGCTTGGCTTTGTTTACTAGAGTCTCGGCGTACAACCATTGAAAAGAGGAATCGTAGCACCCTCTTAAAATTTAAACGTCCCAGGCGTTCGCCTCGGGCTTTATGGGGTCGAAGCCGTAAACTTCGTCGATTTCGTCTCCAGAGTTCGATGGTTTCCATTTAGGCGGCCTTTTACGTCGAGAAGGGAGCGTCTCGAACGGATCGTTGCGAGATGGGGAAAAAAGAAACGCGAATAGACAAAGAGAAAGAAATCCGAATGCGAGGGAAATTGGGTTGGGGAAGCAAAGCGACTCACTTTTGGAAACAACGTGTTTCCATTAAAGCCCTTCTCCGGACTTTTTTCGTTTTTTTCTATTTAGGTTGGCCTCGTTTTCTATTCGCTACGGTGTTGCGTAAGCCCACAGACAACCAATTTGACCATTTCGGTGAAACTGCTGGACTTCAGTCTACTACTGTTTTTTCGGGAAAAAGAATCTTTATATTATCAGGAATACCGTTTTGCGGTGTCGTATTTCCAATGGAACATCTTTTACGGTTTTAACTAAATTTATTTATTTTATTTAATGTTCGTTTATTGTTATTGCGAAGATTCTTGGACTAAAAAGTGTAAATTCCTTATATTATCAGGTTAAGTTAAGACGTATTTACCCTAACGATAGTAGCCGGCCCTCCAGCGCTCGAGCGAAGTGAATGCACGGCGCCGTTAGGGCCCAATACTTAGGTTGGGTGGCGGAGTGGTTAGCACTTTCACTTCGCAGCAAGAGGAGCCGGGTTCGATCCCAGCTTGTGGCACTGGGTGAAAACTCGGAACAACTCCTTCTGCGTTGAGTTTGCAAGTTCTCTCCTCACTGGTTTAAGGGGTTTTCCCCCGAGCTCTTCGGTTTCCCCTTCCACAAAAACTTGTTGAGGTTAACGGTAATAGTTAGTGTAGGGAGCTGTTGGCTCGATCGTGTGGCATGCAGGGCTTGCCACCACCCTCCTACGCATTGTAACCCGGCCACCTGAATTAAAGGCTTCAAAAGTCGCTTGATGACTTAGGCCTAAGGTGGTGCCTTGGGTATTAGCCTAGCTGATTATTATTATTAATACATGGCATGTTCTATAAGTCAACCTAACATTAAAGACATAGTATAGGGTATAGTTGCAAAACTAGCCTTGTGCTTTCAAAAATGTGACGTCAATCGATAATTCTTGGCTAAAGTCTTTTCCTCCTATAAGTCACTCGTTTTCCCCTAAAATTGACTTAATTATTTTCCCGCCCAAAAACCCCTATTTTCCCTGCTTGGTCCCGTTAGATGGTGGATTGAAAATATACCGCTATAATATAGATCCACGATACTTATAAGAATAAAATATGTTTACATTAGTGTAGTCTACACACGTATTTCTGCGTCATGTAATCTACTACAACTAAAAACTTCTTTTTTAATATTACTCCTTAGGACACACCAAAAATAAATTTTGATTTCACCTGTCTCGCTTTCTCGGGGGCAGAAGTATAGAACTTCCTAGATTGGGTTAAGTTGGGTTAGGTCGAATGGGACTAAAAATATATTTAATTAAAAATCGCACATTTGGGCTACTTTCGGTCGAATGGGACTAACTCAAAATCGCCGTTGGCCGAATGGGATTTGGGACTTAAGCATTTGGATCTACTCAATTTCAGAATCGAATTTGAGCCGTCATTTTCGGGTATAGTTCAAGATGAAGACAATGGTTAGTTTTTTCATTCATTTTTGTCTCACTTGCCACGAAATCATATAACGCGTTTCAAATATGATTTCGTTAACAAAAGTTTAAAATTAAACAGACTGTCTAGAAGCCAGGTTCCTACAATCAATCAACAGGCTTCTGTTAGTGACGTAAGTCTTTTTCGAATTTTTAAACCCTTTTTATTTATTGGTTAATTTTTTAAAACAAGTCCTTGTGATATCTCAATATGGTCTTGAATTTTAAAGTTCAGATCCATAATTTCATTTCAATTAGTGAAAAGATTTATGCAAAAAGAACTGCTACTTCATGGAAATAAAATAAAATATTTATTTTAAAATATTCGGAAGCTTTCGGACCGCAGTCCTTCGTCAGCCACTACATACTGATTAAAATTTTACTTGTGTATATTTTCAGAATACAATATTACCCCTGGTGTTTACTTATTTAACAATATTATTTTTTTATTAATTTAACAACATCAATTTATTAATTTAAATTCCCCCCAACTTTTTATGTTTATCGACCCTTCCTCTATTTTCCCCTATCTCTAATAAAGATAGCCTCCTTAAAACATCTCTTATACCAATTTCCTTACTCAATAATGTGTTAATATGCCATTTATAACATACATATATTCTGAAAAATATTCTATTTAGGTAGGTGCCCTTAGCCTAGGAATTAGAAAATACCAATTATCTTGATGTACCATTTATACTGCCTACTTATAAACTGCTATTATATCAATTTTGCCAGTAATGGTTTGCAGAAAATGGTGACAACCATATTTTGCGAAAAAAAGCTTATTAAAATGACTAACTAATACCAACTGACAGATTATAAGTCGGGTTTAAGCAGGAATTTATTACTTTGAACTGTGTCTTGAAATATTTCATATCTAATAATAATAATAATAATAATCAGCTAGGCTAATACCCAAGGCACCACCTTAGTCATCATGCGACTTTTAAAGCCATTAATCCAGGTGGCCGGGTTACAATTAAACCTATTAAACTATGCGTCTATGAAAAATGCCTAATCCAATAAATGAATCATCTTTCATAGTTAGAACAAGTTAATAGTTTATGGGGCGGAGTAATTCTCATCCCCGGAACAGGCGAATAAAACGTTTTATAGGATAAAAAAATACACTTTTAGTCCGAGATCAGGTGAAATGAAACCACATAGTTGTATATACCTTGCAGCAGGATGGGATATCGACTACGCTTCTGTAACTACCCTAATTTTTCGATTTTACTTTTTGATAATAACATTTTCTGTATAATATCATTAAAGTTTTAAAGTGGTTAAATTTTCAAAGGAAAATCTCTTGAGTATATTTCTTTGGAGTTTCTCTGAAAATAACTTGTTTGACTTCATTGAAGCGGTTTGGAAATTCCGCTAGTTATCCGGCGTATATATTTGTATACCCCCTTTCCTCTCTCGGGGCGTTGAAATAAAATCTAAAGAAGCGAAGAGCCGTTTCCTCTGGTTGAATCGCGGGAGGTTCGGCTAACGATGCCGGTCCATTCTCAAGGAATAAAAACTTTGGTACAAAAAAAGCCTTGGCAGCAAGCTCGTTTAAACTTAACTTTCGAAGATGTCTGGCCGATAAGGGACCGCTTTATTTAGAACTAATCTAAATCGAGCCCGCGTGAGAGCGAAAAATAAAAACATACGCTCTAAATAAGAAGAAAACTAATTTATTTAATGAGACGTAACTTCGAAGTATAAAGTTTTCAGATTAAACCGCGTGTTAGCGTTTTCCAGGCCTGGTGGGAGGCTTCTTCCGGGGCGCCGAAGTACGACGTGCGGAACACTTTTACAGGCGTTAGTAGATCAAAAATAGACGAACGTTATCGCGGGTTTTAAGACGCAGATACCCTAGAGCAGTGGTCCCCAATTTGTTTTTGCCACGGAACCCTAAATTATCCACCTAATTTTGGCGGAACCCCAACTCATTTTTTTACTTATCTTAAAAGACTCTTTGACACAAACAAAGACGGCCGCGCTGCGTATTCTCGGAACCCCTGTGACCCTTCCACGGAACCCCAGGGTTCCGTGGAACACCTTTAGGAAACCGCTGCCCTAGAGTGTAGTTTTTTAAAAATTTAGGTCAATTTGTAAGTTTAGAGTTTTTTTTATTATAAATTTATCCTATTTTATATAATTTTTATCATTTAGATATTTATCCCCAATCGACACTTTTGCGATCTACGTGAAAAATGTTTAAATTGGTTTATATAGTATTTTCCCAAAACAAGAATCTAACAAAATGGAGCTAAAACTTTAAAAATGATTCCTTGACCGGCCCCATTTTTCATGGACCATTTGGGTCATTCGAACTAGAACCCCGCGGCGATATGGTCCAGATAAGCCAAAATTCGCTATAGAAACCGTACTCTATGTTATTGGAAATTAAATGTCACTGTGTGACGCCGAGGAAGGGGGGGGGGGTGTTCACGCCCGAATAAAAAAAAATAAAGATGATCAGCAGGCTAGTAAATTCCCAGTTTGGTGGAAAACAGTTAAAGGCTTCCTCCCTCCCCTCGTTTTCTTTTCCATTCCATCCCAAACAGCTGACTTCTTCCACGGTCTATAATAAGACTCGGAAAATCCCGAAACTTTCATTGGCTCATATAGTAGAACTCCTTTATTCCAGGCAAGATCGTTTTCCAACGTACAACAAACAGCGTGTGGTAGACCAAATAGGCTTACGGAGCGTATTGGGTTGAGTTCACGCAGACTGAACTTTATCCCTTAAATTTACTAGCGCTATTTTCTAATCTTCTGATCAGGCTCAACCCTTCGGCCCGAAAGTTTCTTTCAAAGGGGGATTGTCATTGCTTGCCCCCCCCCCCCACCTCCCGATTTAACTTACCGAAGGGTATTATTATACAGCTTTTGCTTTCCCCATTTCACCTATATTTCACGCTACAACGAGTTTAAGAGAGCTTATATACGGGCCAATCTTCATTTTCTCCATCCATTGAGAAGAAAATCCAAGTTCTCGATTTATAAATATGACCCTGGGGTCAAACTATTCCATACCGATGATACCACCGTCTACCGAGGTTTTTCTCCTTAGTATACGCTAAAGTAAATCGAATCCTTTTTCATATATTTATTTTTCTACTTTTCCGTCCAATAAATGTCCCTTATCTTTCGCTTCTGGGAAGAAAAATATTATGTGGGTCATGTTTAAGTCGGCTAATCGGATAAAGATGTAATAAGGTTATTGCCGGGGAAGTTTGGGTTTCCATCAAACAATGTTGATATAAACGACGGCAGCTTTCTGACCGTTGTGTATTCGTTTATTCGCTAGACCGAGATATCGCTTATCTCATAAACTGCCCTTTGAATGAACAGAGATATTATTTGTTATTTGCATTAACAAATATCGGGGTGTCTATGGGGCGAGGCGAAATTATGCGGTTCGTGAGATGCTAATTATATATGGGTGACTCGCTGTTTATGTAAGTCGGAAGTTAATCTATGAGACGAAGTAATTGTTAGAAAGATTATGCGAAGGGGCTTATTGCGCCTGTAACTTTGGCAAGTTGGCATGTGATAACCAAAAAACAAAATATTTGAAAAAGGCTAATCATAGGTTACCTTGAATTGATCGCTTGGGTGTGGGAAAAACTCCAACAGTTGGTTGCCGAGCTAAGTTAAAAGGGTCAGATTCGGACTCGCGCACGGTTATAATACGATAACCTGTGGTCATTTTGACTTTAGTTTAAATGTCGAATTTATGTACTAAATTTGTTTTTTTTTTAGGGATTGCAATGCTTTAAACTTCTTTTTAATTCCCGAAGAACTTTAGTTAGAAGTCTTACTTGCTGGTCATTGCCCAGAAGGCCCACTCCCACTATTTACTTCTACTATTATGTATCTTTGGGAATAATTTTTCTGTACCTTATTTTAAAGACGTAAAGATCGTTTTAAAATAATTATATTAAAAACTTTATTTTAAATTAAATTTTGTTTAAAACTTCAGTCTGAAGGTTAAAATATTATTGGTCGATGGTTCGTTATAATGAAATATTTCATTTTAAATATATAGAAGATTTACACATGGAGTTTTGAATAAAAAAAAACTTTAATTAAAAGTTCAGTAGCTTTCAAGCTCGTGGCTCTTTTTCAACTAACGTAAATTTATTAATGTTATTGCAACATTTTCTGTGTAGGGGGTGCCTTTTTAAAAATTATCATCACCTTTTTTTCCTTTTTTTCCCAATTAATTAAGCACGCTACCCCATTTTTATGGTCAATATTTAGACCTTCGTTGAGACTTAAGGTACCCAGTTTTTTATGCATACACTTTCTTTAAACAGACTTAATTTTTTGTTTTTTTGGAATTTTCGAATCTAACAATTTTCGTTAAATTTCGAGACCAACCGTTCGGTAAATTTTTTGGATTTGCTTTGTGAAATTTCTAGCATGATAATTGTTTTGTAAACTTTCAAGCCTTGAAATTATTTTGTTCAGTTCCAAGCCTGGCAATTGTTTGGTGAGCATTCGAGCTTGACAATTGTTTTGTAAACATTCGATCTTGACAATTGTTTTGTAAACATTCCAGCCTGACAATTGTAAACATTCCACCCTGACAATTGTTTTGTAAACATTCCAGTCTGACAATTGTTTTGTAAACATTCCAGTCTGACAATTGTTTTGTAAACATTCCAGTCTGACAATTGTTTTGTAAACATTCCAGTCTGACAATTGTTTTGTAAACATTCCAGCCTGACAATTGTTTTGTAAACATTCCAGCCTGACAATTGTTTTGTAAACATTACAGCCCGACAATTGTTTTGTAAACATTCCAGCCTGACAATTGTAAACATTCCAGCCTGACAATTGTAAACATTCCAGCCTGACAATTGTAAACATTCCAGCCTGACAATTGTTTTGTAAACATTACAGTGTGACAATTGTTTTGTAAACATTACAGCGTGACAATTGTTTTGTAAACATTCCAATTATAGATAAAATGGTTCCTTCCATATAAATTGAATCCACGAGTTGCACTCTACAAATACACGTAGCGTAAAATATCTACGCCGCGGACTTTGATAAGCTATCATTGAGCTTCGCGCCTTGAGTAAATTTTTGAACACTTTCGCCTCCCGGACTTTAGAGGAAGTGGATAGATGGTTAGACCACGTCGCTTCCACTAAAAGCTAATTTATATCGAAAGAAATGCATTAAAGATATTATCTCCCGAAATAGCTCGAGGAGCCCTTATATAACGTTTAACGCGTCCCATAGACCGAATGAAATCTCTCTGTAAAGAACAAAGTGTGGCGCTCCTTAGTTTAAAGGGAGACGAGTCTTAGCGGCGTGTTCTTCCGGTGCTCATGTCGGGGCGCATTCGAGCTTGACGCTTCGTCCCTTCTCGCGGTACGTATAAAAGAGAATGATGAATGAGGAAGGATTATCCCTTCAGCCTAAGAGATCGAACTATTTTGCTCTTTTTTTTTCAAAGCTTCACGAGCGTAGCTGGAAAGATGCATCGCCGAAATTCGCCTAGGTCATATAGTTCCCTTTTATTTTACATGCTTTTTTAAAATGTACTTTTTTTATGTTGGCTTTTTTGGTTCGTTTCTCCTAGTTTTTTATGCATTTGATGTCGAATTTTTATTCTTCACGTAGTTTTATTTTAAATATAGTGGTGCAAGGTTCATAAGGCATACCATTCTTGACCTTAGCTGTTTAAAAGTTACCTTCTATCGTGATACTAGTTGTGTGTCTAAAAACAAATTTACAGGGTGCTTTAAAAGGTTATGCAAAATTTTAAGGAGTTGTAGGGGCTGAGTTAAAAGAGCGCCAGAGAGCTTAAAAGTGTGGCCTACTAGCCCCTGGAGGTAGGCTCCAACCAAAAAAGCAGGGACTTTAAATACTGTTTAAGTTTACTTTTTTACGCTGGTTACCTCGATTTGTTTACAAAGTCCTTTTTTACCTATCACACGAACCCAAAACCTTAATGTTCGCGTTCCCCTCTGCTTGGTTTGGCGCTTGTTGCATCATCCTCCCTAATAGTTCAGTCGATTGAAAGTTGAACCTTGAACAAATTGTAATATAATTTTTATCTTTTGCAATGTGTTCCTAAAATTGGTCCGAAGGCAAATGCTTAGAAATTCATCGATAAATAAGACAATTTCTTCGGCCATCTTGGATTCAGGATGGTGGATGAAAACATTTTGGGTTTTATACTATACCCTATTAGAATAAAGTATATTGACCAATTTTTAGTCATCTATCTCAATATATAAGACCATGGCACAATTTTTAGGTTGTCACCTCCCAAGTTTCCCAAATTTATTTAGTTTTGACCAAATTTGACCAATTTTGACCAACTTTCCATGAGGGGATTTATGGGAGGTTTGAAGGGTCGTTTCGAACCAACTTTAGGAACACATTGCAAAAGAGAAAAATACTATTACAATTTGTTCCTGGTACAGCCTTTTTCTGTTTTAAATCGACTGCACAATAAGTTAAATAAATGCATTCTTACTTGAAATTAATTTAAATAATAATAAGTTTCTATTATTTTTGATGTACCTTAAATTGACGCATGAAGGAATGTTAATCTGCAACATACGAGGTTGTTTACATGAAATCTCCAAATATTAATATTTTAATGGCGCAATGACATTAGATAACATCCCATGTATTGAAAAACAAAGTTTTCATAAGAAGAGTCATAAAATTGTACCTGAAAAAAAATCATATTTATAAATATTTTTTTTCCTTTTAAGAATTGGTTTTGGCAAGATTGATTGAAAGCGACGTAGGCGGGAACTCCTAACGGCCAAATCTTGAACCAATTCCACCCCCTTTACTTCCCCCTTGGTAGTTTTCGCATATCGACCAGACCACTGTTACGATTAATTTCTGGTTCTAAGAATATTTTGAGACATAGTTATTTTTAAAAGTAACAGGCACCTGAAAACTTTTTCAATATCTGTCTCTTATTAACCGTAACATTAACGAAATAAACTTAGTTCTTTTCCTCCATTTCAAAGAACTGGATTTTTAATAATTTAAGGATCTATATACAGGGTGTCTATATTTGATCGGCCCAGGCATTTTTCTAAAAAACTGTACTTTCTAGAAATGTGAAAATTTCAGTATGTACTCTCTCGGGGGAGATCGTTGTTATTTGTATATTTCAGAAAAATCGTGAAATTTTTCACGGTTTCAGAAGTGTTAGTTTTTGAACGCTACGTGGTAGACGATGGTTTCAATAAGCAAGTTGTAGAGCATACTCGAAAACCTTTAATGGAATTGGTATGGTGGAAATCGGACATTTCGTCACTGAAATAATTAGTCATGAAAAACAAACAAAATTGAAACTTTTAGTCTATCACGGAACGTTAAAAAACTAACACTTCTAAAACCGTGAAAATTTTCACGATTTTTAAGAAAATTTACAAATAACAACGATCTCCCCCGAGGGAGTACATACTGAAATTTTCACATTTCTAGAAAGTATAGTTTTTGAGAAAAATGCCTGGGAAGATCAAATTGAGACACCCCGTATATATAATTTGTGTTTATAAAATATTTTAAAGTCCGTTCCTCAATATTAAAAAAAATCCATAAAGTTAAATTAGATTGAATGAAATCGATTCCTTTTCCCGTGTTTTCCATATAAATATCAAGGCAAAACCTGGCAGGTTCGCGTAATATAAGAAAACCACGTTTTCAATATAACAGACATAAAATGAAAAGAAATTCCACGTTCGTTACACGTTTGATAGTTGGCACGCCTGAAAAATAACGTTTTTATTGTCTCGGAAAAGTAAGGCCGTAAAAAATCGGAGATAAAGTCTTCGCCGGAGTTTCTTTAACGAAGTCGATGTTGAACTGCCGCCTATCAGCGAGTGAGGGCGCTGCCATAGAGAGAGAGAGAGAGGCTGAAATGGGGATTGATGGAAGCAGTTATGCCCTCGATTGTTCGCTTTCGATTCAATGGATTCTTTTTATTTTTATCTATTTTCAACATTTTTATGATTTCGTCCTCTTTTAGGATTTATATTTTCAATTTTAATTTTATTGTCAAATACTATCTGCTATATTTTCTACCAAAATTACTCGAAATTTTATTTAATTTTTTGTTAAATAATAATATATTTCAATTTACTATATTCAGGATTGATTTTAATTATTTTATCTTTTTTTTGTGTTAAACGTTTTCCAACTGTTTTGTATGTTAGTTTTAAGTTGTCATAACTATCAGCATGGGCGCTCACAGACATTTTTCTAAGGTGGACAATCTTCAAATATACTCTAAGTGAGGGGACAATCTACATGTCTTTACTAGTGTATTTATAGCTTAGTCCATTTATAGCTACAGTGGTGGTGGAATGTACAGGGGTACATTGTACCTTCTTAGATTTTAGGCGTTGGTACAATCAATGTATTGGTACCCCCAAATTGCCCTTCCAAAAATTTTATAAAATATATTTGGTCTATAACTTTCCAAAAGCCTCAGAAGTAATGATTTCATTATACATAATATAATAAATGAAGAAAATGGTTTTATCAAATACTGAATTAGACTTGCTTTTTTCTCAAAACTGTTCTATTATGATGAAAATAACTAACAAATATGCCATACAAATTTAGAAAAACAATTGAACTTAAATCGTAATTTTATCGGAGCGCTGTAGGCTGCCCCCGAATTTTTGATTTGATACTGCAGTAAATATTTTACTTCCGTTGCCACTAACAAGGAGACTACCCGAGGTGTAACATACCGATTTTGATCAAACTCGGGGGTTTGGTAAACCTTCATGTAACTTGAAAAACCCTGAAGGGAAATGTCTCCATAGGCAACCGTTTTGCCATGGCAACCAAAAATGTTTTTGACAACACAAAATGGAAATTTTCCCATTGAAAATACCATGGGAATCTGATCAATTTTAAGGGGCCCTGTACAAAAATAAATTTTTTGCAAATGCTAAAAATAGAAAATATAAAAATATTGAAAAAGTTCGAAATTGATTAAAATTTTTACAGGGGTACCCTTAAAATTCATCAGATTCCCATGTTATATTCAGTAGGAAAATTTCCATTTTGTGTTGTTAAAAACATTTTTGGTTGCCATGGCAAAACGGTTGCCTATGGAGACATTTCCCTTCAGGGTTTTTCAGGTTACATGAAGGTCTACCAAACATCCGAGTTTGATCAAAATCGGTGTTACACCTCGGGTAGTCTCCTTGTAAGTGTATATCATCGTTAATTTAAATATAATTTATCACCTCCAAAGATATGATCACTTATACTGTTTAATCTTTTTAATATTTTGTTTCTACTAATTTTAGTATTAATATTTAATCTATAAACGTTATTATTAGCATAGAAAACCTCATTTACTTCCCTATCGAAAAGTTCCAAAAAAGTTACAACACATTTATTTTAAAATGAACTGCAGTTTAAAAAATATATTTTTAATGCTAGATTTAGTAATAGGGGGAGCCGAAACTATCGAAATCAATCAGTATTCCGAGAAAGTGTATTTCAACTTACAATCTTTTCCACTTAAAATAAGCTAACGCGAATCTTTCCAAAGACAAACAATTTATCGCGCGCGTGGGGCGTTTTTCGTCGGAGGTGATGTACAAGCAGTTTCTACGTAAGCAAAGAAACGGCCAATCGACAGAAACCATGGTGATTGTTGTTTTAGGAATCGGAGCCACTTGCGAAACATTTCCAGCCTCTGATTCCCATTCCTTCGCTCTGTAGATCCATTTTTCCACGTCTAAGCGCTTAAGCCGAGTTGTAGGCTCCAATCCAAGTACGGAGATTCTTCATTAGCTTTCAATCGAAATGGCACATTCCGGGAGGCTTGTTATTAGGATTTTCATATTATATTCCTTACCTCTTAGCGCTCAAGCGGTTAAGCCTATTTGCGCCTCAATCTATTATTGTAACCATAAGTGTATAATATTGTTACATAAGTGTGACACTTACTGAGAGCTATTCGCGAGACAGACTGCATTACGGGCTTCGTCGCGGTTTGCGTCCGCTTGCTGACGCGTCACACGTAGCCTTTGACAGCGCCTCGCAAGGGGGAGATTTTCTTCTTGTGATGACGTCACTCCGTTACTAGCTCTCACTAAAATATTCCCCAAAGTGGCAAACTTATGAAATAATCGTAATTAAAAAACTAAACCCCTAAAACAACGAAACAGCCCTCAATGCGAAATTAGTCATTCATTTTTTTAAACAAATTGTTCGAATTAATAAATTGTAATTTTTAACTAAGAACCAAAAAAAATAATTTAATAACAACTGTCAAAGGTTAATAAATAATATATTATAAATTGATTATCGTGTTCTGCGTTTTTAATTACTTCATTTTTGAATTTATAAATTTTCTTTTATTTCTGAGCACTCTAGAACTCAGATTATAAGATATTTAATCCCTAAAATAATAAATCTATCTTTAGAAGTGTTCCAATTTTTTTGTTATTTTGGAAACTTAAAATTATGTTGTAACTTACTGCTTGGTTTACACTTGCAAACGATTCTTCGGAAAAAGAACGAAGGAAAACTCGAAAAAAATTCCGGCGGTGTGAACCAGACTTCGGACTTTCGACCCGAAAGGTCAAATCGGGATGGATGGAGAGAAAGAAAAATCATTAGATGTCTTCGTTGAATCGTTAATAATTAGGAGCAGCTGTTATGATGGCTCTTCAGTCTCTATTCCCAGAAAATATCCCCGCGTTTATCGGAAGGAATTCCTTCATTTTTTCATCTCGCAACTGCGGACCCCCAATCTAGATGGCGCTTCGAGCCCGACAGATCCTGAAAAATCGATTCCCCGAATGTATTTCCCGTGGTTTGTTTCAAGTTTCTACATAAAGTCAGAAGAAAATAGGGGAAGTACGTATCTGTAGCTTTGAGCCGTAGAAGTCGTCGTGTGACCCACGAAAACGCCTTTTTACGCATAAAAAACCAAACTGAAAAAGTAGTTCTACTTTTGTTTTGATTCAACACGGCTATAATCGACGAAAGCAAATACGCCTTAACTCAAATAGCAGAGAATGAGAAGGGCAATATGTTACAATTGTTCAATTTAAGAAAAATGACTTTTTAAACGATGTATTCATCCGCGATTTCCCGCCAAACCATTTTGGCGCGAAAATTCGTGAAAAGTGACGCCTTTCCAAAGCTGACTAGAAGCGTACTTCCCCCTATTTTCTTCTGATAAAGTTGGTTGCTCCCATATAGCTTGAAATACAATTTATACAAAATTTACAATATTATTTTAATAACTTTTTTGTAGTTTTAAAAACAATTTGGGGAATTTAGAAACTTTACCATTATTAATTTAGAAAACTTTATTAACTTATCAGGAAGTTTTAATACAAATTTCTCATTTGCATTTTGCAAAAAAAAGCATCATTTTATAGCGTTAATAGAAAAGAGTAACAGGCTAGAAAGAAAACTTCACTTTAATTGATTTCGGTGATGAACGGGCTACTTCAGGTTTATCTCCTTGGCTAATTATCATTGATGGATTTCCCAGGACGTGATGAAAGACAAAGGGTTGGCCACCCCCGAGGCTCTCCGCCGTCTCCGCCGTTTCTTTACCCGTCAAAAGAAACTCCTTATATTCCGTTAGCTTTGTTCTCGAGGAGGCCCGCAGTAGCTTCTTGAAAACCAGAATACATTTACATACTCAATAAATTCCGGAAAAAGCTTTAGTTTTTTAGAAATTGGCCCCTGAACTTTAAAAAGTGATCGATGTGATAGGCTTATCTGTCCCCCGTCCGGAGCTTCTCCCGTCTTAGATCGAGCTTGTTTTTATCCACGCGTAATTTGTCACTCGGATTCTAAAAATAGAAACGCGAAGAAAATAAAGAAACGATACGGGAGGACGCCATAAACGTAACCGACGAATTCGAGATATCGCTCCAACCAGAAAGTGTGCAAGCAAAAAACGTCCCGAAAAGGATAACCTCTCGGAAGTGTGCGGAAGAAACAAAATCATATTTTTCAGGCCTCGGCCTTCCTTCCGCGTGAGCCCGGAGTGCCCCCCCCCCCCCACCCCCACCCCTTGCTCCGGGCCCTGAATTTCCGATTATATTTTTCATCTTTCTCGGCCATACTTTATTTTTTCGCGCTTACCCCCCGTTGTCTGTCCACTTCCGTTCTCCTACTTCCGCTTGGGCTTTTAGGCCGCGTAATTTTTTTATCACACTATACATCCCCCGGATACGTAATGCAGTTCTCAAGTTTGCTCGCGATAACGGTCTGTTTGTCTGTCTTTGTACGTACCTATTCGTACGGACATTCTTAGGAGGGGAGAGAATACCGTTTCGACGCGCCTACTCGTTTAACGATCTTCCCCAAGTTCGACTCTCTGACGTCATTCTTAACCGCGAAAACCTTTAACCTTTCCCAATATCACATCTCCATCATACACGTATATATTAATTTTGCATTATAATTTAATTTATTGCGGTTGTAATTTTTTTGCCATGGTAAAACAGTAGAGGATTTGAAAGTAATTAATAAATTTCTTCATGCACTTGATCAAGTATGAATTTATTTACATGGCCTGCGTTCAGTAACTCTAAAAAAGCTCAGCGCTGAACTCAACGGTCAGCGGTTTATTACTGAACGGGTTTTTGACTTCCGGTTTTGACGTCACGTTGCCCGTCCGTTGAGCAACGAAGTCATCGGCTGTAAGAGCAAGGTTTTCCGTTGTTCAACGGTCACGTGAAGTCTCAGTACGGAGTAAGGCTAGCTGCAGAAGCCGCAACTGACGATATTTTACAAAATTAACAACAAGAGTTAAAAGCGTTCAACAAGATGGTCTCAACGAAAATAATTTTTTAGATACTTCGTTCCAGCTAGGAGCAACAAACACAACACCCCACACAAGGAGAACGCAACCCGTAAAAAGTCGTGGATTTTCTTGTGTACATTTTTCATTGGCTAGACGCTTTAGCGCCTACGGCCATCGGAAGGGGAGAATTCGGAAATGGTCTTCCCCCCGCCCGTAAAACGTTCAGCGTAAAGGCTCGTGACGCTCGTCCAATGAAATTCGTACACAACCCTTCGTTAGCGTGTTTAAAGGCTAGCTGCGTTCTCCTTGTGTTTGTTGCTCCTAGGTTCCAGCCTAAAAAATCCAATCAGTCCTGGATCTCATCGTTATCATAAATATTAGGAAACTTTGAAGCTCATGCCTGTGACGTTTTTCCTTCCCCCCTCCACTCTTGCGGGGAAAACATCGACCAGGATGCCAGCCAAATCCTCTCATCATAGTCATTATCCCATATTATAAATAAATGCATTTTAGACTATGTATTATTGTGTAAGTAAACCACCTTTTTTGATATTCAGATGATTGGAAACAAACCTTACACAGAGAGGTGCTAGGAAATGATAAAAATTTCCATAAATGATGCTTTACCCATCCGACCCCTACGAGGGGGAGGGGGTATTTTATTTTATGAGAGGAAGATTTTTTTTGGTCGCTAAGCCGCCATAATAATGGGGAACTAAGGGCGCGCGTTGGAGCGCTAAATGCCTTTTTTGATGACATTCTATTTTGCGAGGCAGGAACTTTGAAAACACGGTTTTCCACTTTAACGCCGTAGCAGCGCCCTCTAGCATTCAGAATGCGAAACATTGGTGTCCCTTCTCCCGCTGTCTCCTGCTCCGAACTTTTCTTCCGTTTTGGATCGATGAAATGGTATGGCCGAATGTCGTAGAACTACGCTCTTTTCGCTCTTTGCAATTTTATCGCGGATAAAGTTAGGCTAATAAATAAAATAGCCCGCGACAAAAAAAGCAAAAGATTATCCTAAATCTTAACATTATTCTAAACTTTCCCTTTACAGGGATACGGGATAGTGTAAACTTATATTTTATAATTTAATTACGTATTTATTGAAATTATAAACGTTCTACTAAGTTGTAATAATCGACGTTTATTTTGTGTTAATTTTTTACGATTAAAACTGAACTAAATGGAAATATTTTCCGCTATCCTTCCGTGGATGCTCCATAGATGGCGTCCTGAGTCCCGAAACTTCGGGTATTCCGACCTTTATTTGGAAATACTGTTTTACGAAAACCAACAATATCATTAAAGGGTTCCATCAGCCTAGTAAGGGGATAAACTTTCGCCCCCCCCCCCCCCCCCCCCTAGCCAGTCCGGATTTTGATTTCGATTACCGCCACTAGAAGGCGCACGTCGCGCTAAACGAATGTACAATGACCGCGTAGTATTCCTCCGCGAGTTCGCTAGTGTTTTAAAATTTTCGGTTTTAACAATGTCGAGCAATGAAATTAATGGTAATAATAAAATACATGATAAATGAAAAGAAAATCTATCACCAATACAATTTGTTGAACAATAACACGGCTGCCCCATGGCAAAACCTTATAACCACCAAATTTTTGAAAAATTAGATTTTTACGCATCAGTTTTACTAAGGCATGTACAAAAGTACTGTAAAAGTTTCAGGTAAAAGTCATAAATATTTAACTATTTATGACTTAAAAAATGGTTTTGGATTTTATAATTTTCGCATTAAAAACCACGTTAAAATCTTATAACTTAGGTTTTGAAAAAGTCAAATATCTCAAAATTACGATCGTGGTGGTTAAAAGGTTTTGCCATGGGACAGCCGAACAACTTTCCATATTAATTCTAATTAAATTCCAATAAAAGAAAACTAGACCTAGGTGACAAAACTTCGTCCGTTGCGACCGATATCGAAATACGAATTTCCGCGAAATGACCACGTGTTTTGTAAAGTTTCGTATTACCAAAAATGTATCTCCTTCCGCGTTAAAAATAGTGCTATTTCGCCCCCCCACTGTCATCCCCTTACAAGGCTGATGGAACCCTTTAAATGTTTCGAAAAGTAGTTCCGAAGAAATATAATATAGTTTATTTATAAATACAAATTAATTAAATAAAAGTTAAATATATTATCAATTTTAACTGTTAAACTTTCACCGTTATTCCTCGAGGATCGATCTGAAAAATCCTTTCGCAAATTTCTGACAAATTTCAGTGGCAAAATATAATTTCGAAGCTTTTGAACTTTAAATCCCCTTTGACATTTTACACATTCGGCTTTCTAATTGGCTCTATATCGCAGCTCCATCTATGAGTAAGGACAATTTCTAATTCGAGAATCGAATAAGTAGGGGTAGTCCCTGGTACCGGCGACATTAACGTGAAGCGATATAAATTTCAATTAAGTCACTAAAAATTAATCCGTGGCGCGAAACTGCGGGTCTCTCCGGACCCACTAACTAGTAGACTGAAGTCTGAGCTTTTGCGGAAGGCGTTAAATTAGATTTTAATTGCCGAGGGAGGGCGCTCTCTCTCTCATATTCCCAGAGTGGTTTAATCTTATCTGGGAGTTCGCACGTTCTGGGTAAATCCGAATAACTCCTAATTGGATTAGGCCCAACGTCTGTATTGTCTCGGTCTCTATCTATATATCTATCTTCTACGCGCTCTTCCAATAACGTTATTCCAAGTCGCGCGAGGCAGCCTGCGGCTCTTTTTCTCTTTGGCAGTAATGACGATTTTGCGGTTAGCGCCGCTTGCCAGCCTCGCTCCGGTTGCCTCGCGTTTGATCCCTTTACTTCTTAAATTCAATGACAATGATTGTATTAGTATAAAGTTTCCTTCATTAGCCGAAAGGCACAGTCGTACGAATTACCAAGCCATTGCGAATGAATAAATAATTATTTAACGACATTTTAACAGTTCCCTTTCTAATAATTGAGGAGATGTAGTCTTTCTCTTTTATTTCAGTTCATTAAATTTAAACAAGAGTTTATCAAGATAGAAGTATTCAACTTCAAATCGGAGACGTCTGCGTTAAAAATTAGAAATTTGTAAATGAGGATCTCAAGTAACAGATCTGACCTCCCCTATACATAATCTCTTAAGAATCAGTTACGTTTATAATCCTGTGGAAACCAAATCAAAATAAACATAAATTAAAATTTCTTAAGGAATGAAACGAGAGGCAGGTCACTTCCTTGATTAACGACACATCCCATCAAAAGATTAAATCCGATTTAATCGTGATTATTTTGATTAAATTCAATTTAATCACGATTATGTTGATGAAATCACGATTAATCATGATTAGAATGTTTAAATCTGATTTAATCATGATTAAAAGATTAAATCTGATTAGTATGATTAAATCGTGATTAGTATGATTAAATCGTGATTAGTATGATTAAATCGTGATTAGTATGATTACATCGTGATTAATATGATTTAATCGTGATTAGTATGATTACATCGTGATTAGTATGATTCAATCGTGATTAGTATGATTAAATCGTGATTAGTATGATTACATCGTGATTAGTATGATTACATCGTGATTAGTATGATTACATCGTGATTAGTATGATTACATCGTGATTAGTATGATTCAATCGTGATTAGTATGATTACATCGTGATTAGTATGATTACATCGTGATTAGTATGATTACATCGTGATTAGTATGATTACATCGTGATTAGTATGATTACATCGTGATTAGTATGATTCAATCGTGATTAGATTCAAACACAATTGCGATTGAACCATCAATATTAATAATTAATATTAAATTATCGTACTTTAGTTTTGATTTTAGTTATAAAATCTCGATTCAACCGATTTTATTGATTAAATCGTGATTAAAATGATTAATTTTAATTAAAATGATTAAATCTGATTAAAATGATTAATTTTAATTAAAATGATTAAATCTGATTAAAATGATTAAATCATGATTTAAAAGATTAGATCATGATTTAAAAGATTAGATCATGATTAAAATGATTAAATCATGATTTAAAAGATTAGATCATGATTAAAATGATTAAATCTCGTTTAAATCGTGATTAGATTGATTAAATCGTTATTATATTTTTTAATCTTGATTACTCTGAGTTAATCACGATTAATCTGATTTAATCATTTTACTACAATTAAGACGCACCCAAAATGGAAGTGACCTGCCCCTCGGAATGAAATTGAAGGATATGTAAACTCGATAACCGTGAGTAATCCGAAATCTGTTCCATCTATTGGCTTACTATGAATTCAGAAAGGTTTCGGACTTCAAAGTATTTGGTTTGAGTTTTGGGCGGTATTAATTTTTAGCTTAACACGACAAAACGCTTCTACGTGGTATCAATCGCAACGAACGGCAGTGTAATACTCCTACCTTGATGAACTTCTGATTAAATGAAAAATTATTAAAGGCTGAATACTTAAGCTAATATTTCCTTAATAACTTCACGAAAAGACATGACGAGTAAATATGTTGTCGATTGACGAGTAAATATGTTGTCGATTGAGCGGATTGACGAGTAAATATGTTGCCGATTGAGCGGATTGACGAGTAAATATGTTGTCGATTGAGCGGATTGACGAGTAAATATGTTGTCGATTGAGCGGATTGACGAGTAAATATGTTGCCGATTGAGCGGATTGACGAGTAAATATGTTGCCGATTGAGCGGATTGACGAGTAAATATGTTGCCGATTGAGCGGATTGACGAGTAAATATGTTGCCGATTGAGCGGATTGACGAGTAAATATGTTGTCCATTGACGAGTAAATATGTTGTCGATTGACGAGTAAATATGTTGTCGATTGACGAGTAAATATGTTGTTGATTGACGAGTAAATATGTTGTTGATTGACGAGTAAATATGTTGTCGATTGACGAGTAAATATGTTGTCGATTGACGAGTAAATATGTTGTCGATTGACGAGTAAATATGTTGTCGATTGACGAGTAAATATGTTGTCGATTGACGAGTAAATATGTTGTCGATTGACGAGTAAATATGTTGTCGATTGACGAGTAAATATGTTGTCGATTGACGAGTAAATATGTTGTCGATTGACGAGTAAATATGTTGTCGATTGACGAGTAAATATGTTGTCGATTGACGAGTAAATATGTTGTCGATTGACGAGTAAATATGTTGTCGATTGAGCGGATTGACGAGTAAATATGTTGTCGATTGACGAGTAAATATGTTGTCGATTGACGAGTAAATATGTTGTCGATTGAGCGGATTGACGAGTAAATATGTTGTCGATTGAGCGGATTGACGAGTAAATATGTTGTCGATTGAGCGGATTGACGAGTAAATATGTTGTCGATTGAGCGGATTGACGAGAAAATATGTTGTCGATTGAGCGGATTGACGAGTAAATATGTTGTCGATTGAGCGGATTGACGAATAAATATGTTGTCGATTGACGAGTAAATATGTTGTCGATTGACGAGTAAATATGTTGTCGATTGACGAGTAAATATGTTGTCGATTGACGAGTAAATATGTTGTCGATTGACGAGTAAATATGTTGTCGATTGACGAGTAAATATGTTGTCGATTGACGAGTAAATATGTTGTCGATTGACGAGTAAATATGTTGTCGATTGACGAGTAAATATGTTGTCGATTGACGAGTAAATATGTTGTCGATTGACGAGTAAATATGTTGTCGATTGACGAGTAAATATGTTGTCGATTGACGAGTAAATATGTTGTCGATTGACGAGTAAATATGTTGTCGATTGACGAGTAAATATGTTGTCGATTGACGAGTAAATATGTTGTCGATTGACGAGTAAATATGTTGTCGATTGACGAGTAAATATGTTGTCGATTGACGAGTAAATATGTTGTCGATTGACGAGTAAATATGTTGTCGATTGACGAGTAAATATGTTGTCGATTGACGAGTAAATATGTTGTCGATTGACGAGTAAATATGTTGTCGATTGACGAGTAAATATGTTGTCGATTGACGAGTAAATATGTTGTCGATTGACGAGTAAATATGTTGTCGATTGACGAGTAAATATGTTGTCGGTTGAGCGGATTGACGAGTAAATATGTTGCCGATTGAGCGGATTGACGAGTAAATATGTTGCCGATTGAGCGGATTGACGAGTAAATATGTTGCCGATTGAGCGGATTGACGAGTAAATATGTTGTCGATTGACGAGTAAATATGTTGTCGATTGACGAGTAAATATGTTGTCGATTGACGAGTAAATATGTTGTCGATTGAGCGGATTGACGAGTAAATATGTTGTCGATTGACGAGTAAATATGTTGTCGATTGACGAGTAAATATGTTGTCGATTGACGAGTAAATATGTTGTCGATTGACGAGTAAATATGTTGTCGATTGACGAGTAAATATGTTGTCGATTGACGAGTAAATATGTTGTCGATTGACGAGTAAATATGTTGTCGATTGACGAGTAAATATGTTGTCGATTGACGAGTAAATATGTTGTCGATTGACGAGTAAATATGTTGTCGATTGACGAGTAAATATGTTGTCGATTGACGAGTAAATATGTTGTCGATTGACGAGTAAATATGTTGTCGATTGACGAGTAAATATGTTGTCGATTGACGAGTAAATATGTTGTCGATTGACGAGTAAATATGTTGTCGATTGACGAGTAAATATGTTGTCGATTGACGAGTAAATATGTTGTCGATTGACGAGTAAATATGTTGTCGATTGACGAGTAAATATGTTGTCGATTGACGAGTAAATATGTTGTCGGTTGAGCGGATTGACGAGTAAATATGTTGCCGATTGAGCGGATTGACGAGTAAATATGTTGCCGATTGAGCGGATTGACGAGTAAATATGTTGCCGATTGAGCGGATTGACGAGTAAATATGTTGTCGATTGACGAGTAAATATGTTGTCGATTGACGAGTAAATATGTTGTCGATTGACGAGTAAATATGTTGTCGATTGAGCGGATTGACGAGTAAATATGTTGTCGATTGAGCGGATTGACGAGTAAATATGTTGTCGATTGAGCGGATTGACGAGTAAATATGTTGTCGATTGAGCGGATTGACGAGTAAATATGTTGTCGATTGAGCGGATTGACGAGTAAATATGTTGTCGATTGAGCGGATTGACGAGTAAATATGTTGTCGATTGAGCGGATTGACGAGTAAATATGTTGTCGATTGAGCGGATTGACGAGTAAATATGTTGTCGATTGAGCGGATTGACGAGTAAATATGTTGTCGATTGAGCGGATTGACGAGTAAATATGTTGTCGATTGACGAGTAAATATGTTGTCGATTGACGAGTAAATATGTTGTCGATTGAGCGGATTGACGAGTAAATATGTTGTCGATTGACGAGTAAATATGTTGTCGATTGACGAGTAAATATGTTGTCGATTGACGAGTAAATATGTTGTCGATTGACGAGTAAATATGTTGTCGATTGACGAGTAAATATGTTGTCGATTGACGAGTAAATATGTTGTCGATTGACGAGTAAATATATTGTCGATTGACGAGTAAATATGTTGTCGATTGACGAGTAAATATGTTGTCGATTGACGAGTAAATATGTTGTCGATTGACGAGTAAATATGTTGTCGATTGACGAGTAAATATGTTGTCGATTGACGAGTAAATATGTTGTCGATTGACGAGTAAATATGTTGTCGATTGACGAGTAAATATGTTGTCGATTGACGAGTAAATATGTTGTCGATTGACGAGTAAATATGTTGTCGATTGACGAGTAAATATGTTGTCGATTGAGCGGATTGACGAGTAAATATGTTGCCGATTGAGCGGATTGACGAGTAAATATGTTGCCGATTGAGCGGATTGACGAGTAAATATGTTGTCGATTGACGAGTAAATATGTTGTCGATTGACGAGTAAATATATTGTCGATTGAGCGGATTGACGAGTAAATATGTTGTCGATTGACGAGTAAATATGTTGTCGATTGACGAGTAAATATGTTGTCGATTGACGAGTAAATATGTTGTCGATTGACGAGTAAATATGTTGTCGATTGACGAGTAAATATGTTGTCGATTGACGAGTAAATATGTTGTCGATTGACGATATTGGAGTTCTTAATCCTTTATTTACTTTAGCCGAATTTGAGCCAGCTTTGTTTGTCCCTTCACGACTCGCTAACTTCAGAAATATCTTTCTCGTTTCCTTATTACCCAGTTCCTTTCTATAGAATTCTGGGAAAGATGTTGCGAGAGTTTTTAACCCTCTTCAATAACCGTTGTTGCGAGATGCGCTGACGCGACTATCCCTCCCGCCTCGGGTCTTCGCGAGTAAGCAATGAACCCAACCCTCTTCACGATTTCACTCACTATTTCTATAGCGCTAACTTTAGTTCCGTAAACAAATTTTTGCGCTACTTTCGTTGATACCGCGTCCGTGGAAATTTTATTTCTGCAATGATTTCGAGTATTTTTTTCTGTTTAGCGTTGTTCCCGATCACCCTCACGCTCTTAAACAGTGTTTCCTGTGGTAATAATAATAATAATAATCAGCGTGGCTAATACCCAAGGCACCACCACAAGACTAAGTCATAAAGCGACTTTTAAAGCCATTAATTCAGGTGGCCGGGTTACAATGCGTAGGAGGGTGGTGGAAAGCCCTGCATGCAACGCGAGCCAACAGCTCCCTACAATAACTATTACCGTTAACTTCTACAAGTTTTTATGGAAGTGGAAACCAAAGATCTCGGGGGAAAACCCTTCGAACCAGTGGGGAGAGAACTTGCAAACTCAACGCGGAAGGAGTTGTTCCGAGTTTACACCCAGTGCCACAGTCTGGGATCGAACCCGGCTGCTCTTGCTGCGAAGCGAAAGTGCTAACCACTCCGCCACCTCAGGGGTTCCACGAAACTATTTGGGGAAAAAATCTAAAGTGCTAATAGCCCATAAGGCTAAAATTTGTAGCTCGTAAAACGTATGTTGTTTATTTAGGCTTTATTTTAATGCTATGTATTTGCTGTAGTTAGACGGTGAGCACATATTATCTTCCGTTTTCGTGGGAGCATATGAATGTTTAGTTTAGTCTCAAATTTCATTCCCTTTTTCGCGACTCCTGCTGCACAATGTTTTATTAAAATCGCGAAGAGACGCCATTGCCCATTTACCAAGCCATTTACGCTGTCCGGGGGTTTTTTCATCCCCCCCCCCCGGGGACATTTTTATACAAAGTGGTTCCACCTACGAAATAGATTTGGGACCACTGCTCTAAAAATCATCCCAGTAACTCAATGGGTCCTTAAAACTAACGTCATGTTTGTCCGGCGGATACTCGCCACATAGTCTAGTATCCCTAAGTATAAATAAACACGTGGTTGATAATACAAAGATGGATTAAATAGATATATTTTGTGAAGAGGCTCGTTTTAAACAGGTTCGATTTTGGAAAGTGAATCAGTTTCCGGCGTCTGTTTAAATATTTCCGAAAAAAGAAAGCGGAATAGTGTATCCCTTGGTAAAAAGAAACATTTAAAAAAGACTAGTGTGTATTTTATGGTTCCTTCTTTGACGTAATGTACTCGGCAAACCGTAACTTCCCTCTCCCAAAATAGTCTCTCGAACGTTATCGCGAATCGGGAAAGGACTGCTCAAATTCACCCCTGGCTGCGAATCGACTTGCTTTATTCCTCAATGTTTGTGGAAATGCTATAGCTCGCATCAGACTCTCGCTCTCTTCCACAAAAATAAATCAGTCTTCGAAGATAAAGAAATTGCTCTTTTTTTCTAGTTTCGTTATTCGCGAAATGACATCACTGCGGATATATACATATTTTCTTCTCCGGCTGATGTCTCCATCCATTCTCTCAACGCAATGAGGTTATTGAACCAACTTTGCGAGTGTCGCGGCGACAGATAGGACCGAAATACGCAACGACCTTCAAACCCACTTTTTTTTTTTAGCTTTCTTGACTCATTTTTACGCATCAAAATATTTAGACTCGTTTTCAATGGGAGTTTTGCGACATAGTTTAAATATTTTTTAAGGCGTAACTCTAAGAATTTGGAGCCTAAATTTGGGTGAGCTCTAATGAACTCTTTCTCGAATACTAGTCAAATGGCGTTGTTTTCTTTAAAATTAATAAACTCACAATTTTCGGAATTTTGATACTATGAACTATATTTAAAAATCAATAGAGAAATTTATTATAAGAACACTTACTGTATCTAAAATTAGCGTATAATTAACTATTAAGAAAAATTCAATGAGACCATGGACAGTAAATTAAGAGGACAGGTTTTCGATACGTGATCTTAAAATTTCAAAATGGCAATCTAACGCGGTTGATATTGTTACGTAATTTTTTGCGCTTTATATTTTAGTAATTTTTAATTTTGGTTTTTTAATTCAATAAAAACTATCTGATATTTAGTATATCATATTTAATCTATAAAAACGAGAAAAAATACCTATTGGCGTAAAAATGTACTTCGTGTTTATCTTTTTCTCTTTTCGAACAGTATCGTCCACTCTTAGCGATACTTGCTTTTTTTCAAATAACCTTGGACGACTCCCTTAGTGTGATGGCTTTACGGGGCTAAAACCAGGCTTTTTACCGATCCTCTCAAATCTACTATCCATGCATAAATAGACTAAATTTTTTTTATAATCCTTGTGCTACGAAAAGGTTACAATGAAAACTAAATCTCGTAATTACGAAACACGAGCTAAGCTATAGTTTGTCAAAGCCATACACGCACGAGGAATTCTTGGCTTTTTCAAAATCCACTTCAGTCACTTCCGTTTCCCATCGATAAAGACGATGACGCTTCTTTCATCACGGAGTGGGAAGTGACTTAATTTACGTCATATCCTGTGAACAAGGTTTCACCTGAAAAGAGAATTATGTAACCTCTTTCTTTCATCAGATGATAATCAGACAGATATATGAATATCTGGTTATATACCGATAAGCTAATCTGATCTGATACAATCTGATTTGTGAATCTAGGTCAAACATCCTAACAGCTTCGGATTTGAAAAGTAAATGATAAAGCAGATTAGCGTAACAGATGTCTGTCTACTAGAGATCGGCGTTTGAATAAGAAATTATCCAATTATTTATTTTTATTCATAACCGACAATTATACAAAAATAACAGAAAAAACCCATTATTTTTGCGTGTTAAAATATTCAAAAATTAACAGTTAACCAAATTTTTATGATTAATCGAAATTTTGCCGGTTAATTTATTTGTTCCGCCGATCTCTACTGTCTACCAAGTGAGTTAAGAAAATAAAAGATATATTAATCTTTTATTTGTTTATTTTGGTTACTAACTAAAAATTAATAATTTTTTTAAGTGAAATATTGAATGCCACTCAGCTGCAGCTATCGCGGATTATAAAAAAGTTATCCGCAGATGGATTAAAAAATAATTTAAGCTACAAACTGATACAAAAAGGGCCCACATTATCTGATGCGCGTAACAGATAACAGGTTCGATTTGAAGCACTTACCCAATTTATATTATTGATTTTTTTATTATTAATATATATTCTAGATAATCATTTTGAAGATCCATATTATAATTTTTAAGGTGGAGATTTACATTAGTAATTTTTTTTGCACCTCTGACATAAGATATAATTCAAATTAATAAATCTATAACTATAAGTCTTGTCCTTTTATTTATTTATTTATAGCTTGGAAATTTCAACTCAATGTTCAGGGCCTGATTTCCAACTAAACACGCCTTATTCCAAATACCTGACATGGTTATTAATCTAATTCCATTTTATTTCACTCAGCTTTAACTAAGACCCCGGGCGAAGCCGGGTATTAAAGCTAGTTATTTATAAGAACACGGTACTGTATCTAAAATTCGTAATATTTTTTGCCAGCCATATTTTTTGCTAATTCTTTTCAACATTTGGATATTTGAATACCGTATATATCCCGTTATGAAGACTTTTCCAGTACTGGCACACTTCAGTTTATTTCTTTTCCAATATTAATGGAAGTCAATACCAGCCATAGGAATATTACTTTGCCGAGTTTCAGACGAGGGGGTTTAAGGCAATCGTTGGGTCCACACGCGACTGTATACGTTCATCGCTATTGTACGCATCTTATTGCGACGGCTGGATTAGATTTTTCCATTACGTCAAACCCCGCGGCTTTATTGGATGACATAATCCCAAAGAACCTCTAGACGCGCTGGAGTATACTCTCGTTGACGTCGTCGAGAGCCTTTGACTCTGTAAACGAAAATTAATTTGGTCGTCTGGTAACGCCGCGCAACTTGGTATTGGGGGAATTAATGAAACGAGTCATCAGGTAACCCTACATTTTAGAGTTCGCTTATTAAAGGGAAATAATGGAAACGCGTTAAATGAAAAACGTTGCTTGGACGTATTAATGCCGTAGATTTTGGTCTCCCAAGGTCACGCGCGCTAATATATCAATGTGTTCGCGCGAAAGGGACCGAATGAGAGAACTAGTTTATCAAGATCACGCGACCAACATCAGCGAAGGCGCGACACTCCCAATTCAACATTGATTTTCCGTTTCGTTTTCCCCGAGTTGCCGGCGGAGTTAACCTCGGAAACGAATCGCCGCAATCAGCTGATAAACGCGTATTTAACTTACGGATTTACTCGGTTCAAGAAGCTCGATCCAGAAACTCCGCAATTAGCGATTCTTATTATCGGGAATTATCCAGGATTAGCGGTCATTCTCTATACGGTCGTGACGCGAAATTGGTACGGCGTCGGAATTAGTCAAATTTAGCCTCGAATGACGCGTTTTCGTAATTTCCTTTTCAAAGAAGAGGAAGTGAACATTTCCTTTTTAAGCGTATAAAGATCCGCGCGGTTGAAGAGAAGGCGGGAGGGCAGCCTGTTTGTCTAAGTCAGGGCGCAGACTCTGTCCCCGCTTCATTGGCGCGCTGGTCGTAGCGTGGGCTTAGTTCCCTTATAGTACCTCGATGCTAAAAGCTCCTGGAAAAGGCGAGAGAAAGACTGGAGAAGAGGAGAGCGCGGGAGAAGAACAGAAAGGGGAAGCGTTTCCCCAAAAGGGGGGAAATCTCCGGATGCCGGCGCTGCTCGAACTTGGAAGACGCAACAGGGTCGTGCACTCGTGCAGCCAGCCCAGCTGAGTGGAGTCAGTCGGAGCCGGCCAGCCCCGCGAATTGACTCCGCCGCGGAAACAATCTGTTTTTAAACTCCCCCTCTACAGCTCATCCCGCACCTATACGCGCTCTCTATCGCCGCTACAAACCCGCTAGTTTTCGGGGCGGACGTTTTCAAACTCGGTACATTTGCCAAGATACTCGCTAGCGCGCTACACGCGTCTAAACGTGGCTCGGGATAGACACTCCGATAATTTTGTTTTATTTTTAACGGCAATTTTTCTCCGGTATCTTTTTTGGCGAATCTTTTAGTTTGATGGATAACACGTCCGGGGTGAGCGCTTCGGTAAACCGAGAAATCCGCGCATCACGTCGATTACCCGGATAAAGGATATTCTTTTTAGTCTCGGTTATCCCTTGCCGTCTCATTTTTTATCCCTCAACTCTTTAATTCCCTTAAATCCGAGGAATGCGGATAATCGTCTGCTTGAGTTTGTTTATATCGCGGGTTTACCCAAATTCTTTTACGATTTGGGTGCTGTTTCAGTTGCGACTTAAAATTATCAGGTGAAATTGTTACGGTCAGAAATGAAAGTTATTGTAGTAGGCGGGACTCGTTTTGAGATGATTATTAGGCAGGCGGAATAATATTAGAAACCATTATCTTAATAGGTTTTTACCGAAGAATAGTAGTTTCGTCTCGGCAGGCGCTCCTTATCACTCGGATATTATTTTATTATACCGAAACCTCCACCCATATTTTCGTTGGGTGACATTTCCACAAAGTCCGGATCCCCCTCGTTGGTTATTTTTTTTTATTCGTGCCCGCCCCCTGGCGTCGTCGTTATAATGAAGGAATGACGTGCCCTCTATTAATCGTCATTGGAACTATACTAAGTATAACCTTGTTTTAGTTTTTAATCGACGGACGAGTCATTTCGGTCGAACACGTTCTCGATTCGCGGCGGTTTCGAACCTCGGTCGTCTAATTAACTAAGTATCGCCGATTACTCGGTTCGACTTGACACACCGCGTGGAATTACAAGAACACCATGATATTAAGGATATGTCTTTCTACCCAGAAAATATTCGTTTTCTTCGTTAAAGAGAGCGGTCGGTGGCGGAATTGGCTAGATGTCTCGACGCTCCAAGTGGGGTCGGCCCCTGGTGGCGTTGCCCAGTTGCGACGAGGAAGGGTCGGTCCCGGACGAAGAAGAAGACCCCGAGGCTCCGTTGGAAGTTGTGGCCACTGAACCCAACCGGACGTCGCCCCCGAGGCGGACAATTCGTCAGCAAAGAGTGAGCTCCTCTCAATCGGTGGAATTGGACCACTTGGAGACCATCTTCAGGAATTGCAGAGGCAGATTCAGCAGCGATGGCGAGGTTGAGTACCATTTCGGAAGGGGGACAACCAATGGTTCGGAAGCGCCGAAGAGTTTCTACGCCTACGGGATTCAAGCGGATCAGTCCAACTTGCTCGGTGTGCGGAGTTCGCTGTCCAAGACGCAGACTTCGAGGACCAGCCTTTTGGGCCGTCCCATTAAATCCAGACACAGAGATCCGAGGTACCGGAAAGCTCAAAATATCCTCTACAACTTCTTGGAAAGGCCCCGTGGATTTAAAACGTCGTGTTATCACGTGTTTATGTAAGTCCGTTGCGTATTTTGATGGCTCTATTATTGTTGGGGACTTTTGTTTTCTTTCGCGTTCATAATTGTCGCTCGAAAATGTATTTTCAATCTTGACGTTCGTACCATGTTTGGGTTGATTAAAAATAATAACACTTTACAACGACGGATAAACATTTATTATATTTTTTAAAACAAAAATATTATATTTTTATAACAAAAATATTATATTTTTATAACAAAAATATTATATTTTTATAACAAAAATATTATATTTTTTAAAACAAAAATATTATATTTTTTAAAACAAAAATATTATATTTTTTAAAACAAAAATATTATATTTTTTAAAACAAAAATATTATATTTTTTAAAACAAAAATATTATATTTTTTAAAACAAAAATATTATATTTTTTAAAACAAAAATATTATATATTTACAAAAATATTAGATTTTTAAAACAAAAATATTATATTTTTTAAAACAAAAATATTATATTTTTTAAAACAAAAATATTATATTTTTTAAAACAAAAATATTATATTTTTTAAAACAAAAATATTATATTTTTTAAAACAAAAATATTATATTTTTTAAAACAAAAATATTATATTTTTTAAAACAAAAATATTATATATTTACAAAAATATTAGATTTTTAAAACAAAAATATTATATTTTTTAAAACAAAAATATTATATTTTTTAAAACAAAAATATTATATTTTTTAAAACAAAAATATTATATTTTTTAAAACAAAAATATTATATTTTTTAAAACAAAAATATTATATTTTTTAAAACAAAAATATTATATTTTTTAAAACAAAAATATTATATTTTTTAAAACAAAAATATTATATTTTTTAAAACAAAAATATTATATTTTTTAAAACAAAAATATTATATTTTTTAAAACAAAAATATTATTTTTTAAAACAAGAATATTATATTTTTTAAAACACTTATTGCCTTTTTTAAAACACTTATTGCATTTTTTAAAACACTTATTATATTTTTAAAACACTTATTATATTTTTAAAACACTTATTACATTTTTAAAACACTTATTACATTTTTAAAACACTTATTACATTTTTAAAACACTTATTACATTTTTTAAAACACTTATTACATTTTTTAAAACACTTACTATATTTTCTAAAACACTTTAATAAGTGTTTTTAAAATATTATTACTACCATGAAGTATCCGTCGTTGTAAAGTTTTATTATTTTTAATTAATAAACGTTATTTTTTTTATTTATAGTTAAGCTGTTTTAAATAGGTTAGTTAAGGGAAGCGAAAAACAAGTTTTAAAATCTCTTACTTGAAAAACTAGAAATTCCTATAGCTGAGGGCGTGATATAAATAATAAGGACGAATTCCACATCCATAGGAGTAAGTTTAATCCCACCTGTGATAAACTTACAAGTTAGTGTGGGGGTGCCTTATATGGTTTTTTTATCCGGATGGGAGATTCTAATACAATTATAACGCCTAAGTTTGAGTTTTAGATCAATTAATCTTAGTGTTTTCCTTTCGTCTATGTAGCGTTGTTTTTCAATGGTTTATGCAAGAGAAGGGGATCTATTGCGTAAAATTGAAAGAAATTATTATTAAATAATTATAAATGCTATTTGTAATATTGGATTGAAGATTTATTTTGTAAGTAATGGTTCTGTTTACCTGGTTATTTTTAACTATTGGTGTAATATTTTCGCGTAGACTAAAACCGCGAATTCCGAAACCTTTGGAAGAATGGTTGGCTAGGCTACTTCTTTTTAACCCAGCAGCTAGAATTAGTCAGAGTCGTATGTCATAAGACTAAAGTAGAAGTATTTAAGTTGACATTCGAAGTTTGTTTTTGTAAGAAGTATACTGTGTGTAGGCGTAGACTCTCTACTTTTCGCCCCACTCTGTCATTTTTGTAGCTTATCGCGGCTGGGAGCAACAGCTGGTGACACATTACCAAATGAAAAACTACCACAAATCTTCATTTTATCTTCTCTCTTTCTAATAGGCAGAGATTGAGCGCGCTGAACAGAAATGTACACTACGTGATTTTACAAGTTTGGGCTACGTCTAAAAGATGCTTAGCGGAAGCCTATGCACGTTATCGTTCAACGTGTGGGCTTAATATCTGAAATATAGTGCGGGGAATGTACGTGGATATGTGTGGGCGCTTGCGTCTGAGAAATTGGTCTTTTAATGGCGTAACCACAATGGTTCTTCCCCACCACCGCACCGTCACCACCGAGTACTCCTCGCAACGCGATCTTCGACTTTCTTCAGCGCCTTTTCTGGCTCAAAGCCAACGTGTGATCGTGGCGGCGGCGACACTTGTTGAATCCCTAACTCCATCCTCCCTCCCTCCCTCCATCTCTTTCTCTCTACATCCTCTCTTATTTTCGTTTTTTTCTTTTCTATGGTCTTTTAATCTTCGCTTCGTCTTGACCCGGATTTATTTTTTCGCTGTGACTAATAGGTCTCCTCTGGATAACGTTTCTGATACCTAGATTTTCTATGCCATCATAACTGTGAGCTCTTATGAAAATGGTAGATCATATTTGATTCCAAAATTAAATTCAATATTGGGTAATTACAAATTGAATTTTTTATTTATATTTTATACAATAGGCTTTTTAATAAAACATCATTCTCCAAGGAAATTGACAAAAAGTAATATATCAGAGAGCCAAGACCCGCAAGTTACTGTTTATTTGGTGCTTGTTGAAATAATGGAAACGTTTCACCGTCCTGTAAACAGAAAATACAGTAAAAGCCTCTTTTTCGTTCAAGCTGAACCTTTCTGTTTTAACAATTACATAATTGAATTATATTTTTCTTATTAAGCCGAACCTTCCTCTAGTGCTTAAAATAATTTTGATAATTCTAATATTAATAGTTAACGAGATATAAGGTCCTAACTAAAGGGTAGTTTGGGCGCTTGCCCAACTTGTTTATCTGCGGGGGTCAGAATTAAAACGTAATAACTTAATTATTTTAAAATTTAAAATTGTCAAAATTATTTTAATCACTAAACAAGAGGCTGTTCTACACTTAAATATTAATTTTATAAGTTGAAATACGAAATTAAAAGAGTTCAGCTTGAAATAACGCGAAAGTAGACAATGGCCACAGTAGTATTCCCCCTTAATAGGTCCAAAAAAACTTACCTTGTAAAAGGAAACTCTTGTTGCATACCGTACAGGTGAAAAGTTTCCATTATTTAAATAAGCACTATATAAACAGTAACTCGCCAGTCCTGCCTCTCGGAAACATTTCTTCTTGGCGATTTTCAGGAAGAGGTTTTATTGAAGGGCCTATTACAACGTATGAATTTCACCTTCCAAGTTGATCAAAATTACTAGTTCCAAACAAAATTGGATGTGTCTTTTTTCCAGTTGAATACAAATTTGAATATTGAATGAAGCGTAAGTAATATTATAACAATAATTATGACAATTAGCAAATATTATCAACAGGTTAAATACACTTTTACCAAGGACGATAAGTGTCAGTGTCGAAAAAATGTTTGCACAGAAAATGGGTGTTGAAACAATGAATTAAGGTGATCATTGGTAATCAACGTTTTTGAACTTTCAAGTGTTTGTTAGTGTAGTCTATTGACCGTAAGTACGTTAAACTAACTATATATATTGGGGTTATAATAACATAGCAAATTAAATTTAGTGGTGTACCTCAAGCGTAGATTATAATTGAAGGAGTCACTCTGAAATAACCGGGTATAGTTGTTTCGGTGGTTTAAATATTAGATTTAGGCTATATTTAGAGATGCTCCTTTTATCTCACTTGGTTTCGGAAATTTCCGTGTTTTGATAGTAATAGTATGAAATAGACTCCTTGACCAAACAAACATTTATATATTATATTTGGGATTGCAAGATCAATCCGAGCCAAATATAATTTAGCGAAATGATGAAATTGAATTACAACTTCATTAATCTTAATTTCGTTACCTAAAACTGAACCAAAAATAAATTAAATTTTGAAATAGTTTAACACAATATTATATTATTATTTTTATTAAATCATTTTTTTCCCCAATAGCTATTTTTATATAATAATGGTTTTCCTTGCATCATAACTTATGACGTAAGCAAAACAATTATTTGACTCGTAAAATAATAGAACTAGCGACTCCAATACGCGCTCTTAGACTTGTAGAAGTAGGAGACAGTGACGTAAGAGCTACAATAAAACCAGACGGTCACGTTACATTGTAAAAAGATCTTTTTCGCTGAGATGTTAAAATTGGAGATCTCATTTGGACAGATCAAAACACGACCTTCAATATTTATATCTCCGAAAGTTTTCAAAACGCGGGCAAAGATACAAAATACATTCCCATTGGTCATATTAAAAAATGTTCGTGTTTCTGTAATCGGAAATGGCGAGTATATACGCGTGTACCGTTCCTCCAATATATTTCGCGAGCAAATTGAATAGACCAATTTTCGGAATGCAATATCTGGCTTATTAAACGAGAATAAAGCGAGAATCTGGAACGTGGTTGGGCTCGCTGATTTGCCTCGAAGCTACTTTCTTTTCCATCTGTCCTGTACGTCTGTCCCCGGTTGGTCCCTATATCCTTTAAGACCCGAGGGGCCATTATAAGTTGGAAATTTCATAGAAATTCCTTTTCTTTCCTTCATACGGATTTCGCCCCTTTTTTTTCGTAACGTATTTTCTCCTGTCTAGATTTCTTCCGCTGAATTTCCTCGAATGTTTTTAGAGAGTATCTCTGCGAAAGCGGTAGACAGTACGGCGTAATATTCTAGGCCCCTTCCAGGGATGTATAGAAATATACGTATCCTTTTCTACTGTTTTTAGATTACATTTTATTTTTTCATTCCGTATATTTATGGAGGTGCGTTTCGACCATTTTCGCGGTCCGATAGTCGTTTCATGCCATGTGTGTCCGTAAAGTTTTCTTATTTTTGCTATTTTCAAATACCTTACACGTTTTTCTCAAACTATAAATAAATGGTCATTCTCTATTTTTTTTGGTCTAAAAGCTACAGAGTTCATTGACCTTTTTTTAAGATAATGGCAACACATTAAGCCCAAGTCATCTAGCGACTTATAATGCATTTACATTTCAATTCCGTTCAATTCAGTTTATTTGTAATTTTAGGAAATGTAATACATCAAGTTTTTAGAGGGCCAAGTCAAAGGCGACTTATAGCCCTCGTTAAATTAAAAGTTAATCTCAAAAAGCAATTATTATATCAGGAACAAAATGATACAAACGAGATAAAAATAAGTAATAACATGTAACAATTAAAATGGTTTGAGTCTATTTGATCGATTCTCAAATGATCGAACGGGTCCCATTTGATCGAATTTCCATTTGATCGAAAGCTACTGTAGGGTAAAACTACTAGTTTTTGGGAGTAAATCGAAAAGGCAACGGTGCATACGCGCCTACGGCACGCGTACATCTTAACCTAATCTAACCTGATCCTATTTATATATATCAAAAACAACGGGCCGTTATCGTCGATGTCATAAAAAACTCCATCATATAGTGTATAAAGTAAAAATATCTTCATCTTTGTGGCTTAATACAGTTAAAGCAATGAATTACATGTATTCCATCATTATTCCTTCTGCACTTAAGCAATGAATTATTCCATCATTATTCCTTCTGCACTTCATATTGACATTCGGTAAAATAAAAACATACCAACTGGTACTATAAATATTTTTGAATTCGATCAAATAGTATTCGATCATTTGAAGGTTCGATCTTATGAAACAAATGACAAATGGGATTCGATCAAATGGAATTTCGATCAATTGCTACGTATAATGATCGACTGTCGATCACATATTTTTCGATCAAATGGACCAACACCGTTAAAATGAATAAAGGAAACGAACTTAATGGTTATCAACATCAAAAATTAAAAAGTAAAGCTTCCGATTAAACAATTTATCGGCGTTAGTTTAATACCGAATCATTTTCCATGATGTAGTGTCTCAACTATGTTTTTAATTTGGTTATGTTAGGAATTTCGAAAATTTTATGGTAAATCATATTAAAATTTTTAACCCCGGTCTAAAAAATAGATAATTTTTTTTTCTCGGTTTTACATTGTGGTAATTTTATGGGGTATTCATGCCTAGTAACAGACGGCAAATTATTTAAAGATAACAAATTGAGGGCATTATTTTTGATAGTTTTGAAAATAACCAATATACTAAAAAACCAGTATAGTTGCTCAATTTTTAAACAGTTGGCCGGGTTACAATGCGTAGGAGGGTGGTGGCTAGCCATTCACGCCACGCGAGCTCCCTACACTAACTATTACCGTTAACCTCTAAGTTTTTAAGGAAAGGGGAAACCGAAGAACTCGGGGGGAAAACCATTAAACCAGTGCAAACTGAACGTGGAAGGAGTAGTTCTGAGTTTTCACCCAGTGCCACAAGTTGGGATCGAACTCGGCTCCTCTTGGTGCGAGGCGAAAGCGCTAACCACTCCGCCACCCCAAATGATTTAATTTTGTATGTTCATGATAATTGTGAAGTAAAATTTAGTTAATATTTTCTTTGAAACAGCTTCCTATTTTTTTTTATCATCTTAAGGGGGAAGAATACAGTAAAAGCCTCTTTTTCGTTCAAGCTGAACGTTTCTGTTTTAACAATTACATCATTGAATTATATTCTTCTTATTAGGCTGAACCTTCCTCTAGTGCTTAAAATAATTTTGATAATAATAATAATAATAATAGTTAACGAGATATAAGGTCGTAACTAAAGGGTAGTTTGGGCGCTTGCCCAACTTTTTTTGCTCCGGGGGTCCGAATTAAAACGTAATAACTCAATTACTTTTAAATTTAAAATTGTAAAAATTATTTTAGGCACTAAACAAGAGGCTGTTTTACAATGAAATTTAAATTTTATAAGTTAAAATACAAAATTAAAAGAGTTCAGCTGAAATAGCGCGAAAGTAGACAATGGCCACAGTAGTCTTCCTCCTTAAAATTATAATTTTTGTTTTAATAAAAATCTACAGTTATGTTTTGCGGTTAATTGGACCAATGTTCAGATCTAAACTGTTTTATATAAGTGAGTGGGCTCTGGAAAAATGCCTAGGGCTCTGAAAGATTCGAAACCAGTCGTCTTTCTCACATTTTTAATAGATAATTTTAGAATAGGACGTATATTTTTAAAGATTCTCATTAAAAGTGGAGGGAGCCCTTGGGCTTTACACGAGGGGCAGATTGATAACTTGATTAGTAGGACAACCTCGTATGATTAAATCATAATTAAATCTGTTTAAATAAAATCTGCAGTTTTCGCTGTATAAATATTAAAAATTATAAATCAGGATTAAATCTGATTAAAAAATTATAAATCAGGATTAAATTTGATTAAAATAAAAACTGTAACCTTAGCCGTATAAAGATTAAAAATTAAAAATCAGGATTAAATCTGTTTAAAATCAAAACTGTATTAAGATTAAAAATAGTTAAACCATGATTATATCTGATTACAATAAAATCTGTAGCTTTGCTTGTATTAAGATTTTATAATGATTAAATAACGATCAAATTATTAATCTTATTAGGACACCCTGTAAGAGAGTGATCTGCCCCTGGGCCCGTCTTCATTCTCTTTGGTACGCCTTGTTTTATTTTCGTTGATATTGAGAACTGTCTGTTTTGAGGGTGGCGCCCGGGGCAAAAGTTATTTAATCCCTGCGCTCTTGGGGCCCTTTTTTATTGTATCCAAACAAAGAAAAAGAGTGCCCTCGAGCGGGGAAGGGGAGAGATGGTTGTGTTTTATCATTTTTTGTTTTCTCTTCTCTAAATCTTTAATGCAATGCTTCTTCGAAAGAAATGAAACTGTTGAAAACCTAGTCGTCCACCGCAACTCCGAACTCCCGATGACTTCGGTACACTCCAATATGTTTCGGTAGTGGCGATCACGTAGCCTGAACTCTCTCTAGTATATTTTATTTTCATCCGCGAAGTTACGTAGCGTGTATCTATTTCGATATCTAGCTCTTGAAATTTTAACGCGTAAGTTACGTATGAAAGGTAATGGAACAGCTTAATCCTATAAATATTTTGTATGTTTTTATCGCGTAATCTCGCTTGGGCTAAAGTGGAGCTCATTTCTTTCGCTGCGGGCTGAACAGGCAACTCGAGGATAAAGTGCTGACTGGCATCTAATATTTTCAATACTGCCATAATTGTTAGTTTCTTTCAACCAAGAGTAAAAGTGCCTTGACGAAAGAAATTGTTAGTAGGTTTCATTATTTATTGAAATAGTTCTTACGATTGTTAATAAGGAATGGCGTTACGAATATTAAAAGAAGTTCCGATTGACGTTTGTATAATTAATATGGGGCAGGAATTCATAATGCTACTCGGAATGATCCATCTCTTTTCATTCTTTTTAAAGTGGCCATGAAGGGGGGGGGGGGCACTTGATTGGAACTATGTTTTCTTCTACAAGTCGCGGTGCAATTTCAATCTCATTCACGAATTTTTCAATTTTCTTTAGGTATGCTATTGTCCGTGGCACCTAGGAGCAACAAACACAGCACCCCAGCTCCTAGGTGGCACGGACGTGGCTCAACACCAACGAACCGAGGATTTTAGGCTTAGCTTAATTTATTTAATGTAGAAAAGAACTGAGGTAGTTTCCGAGAGTTTTACGTTGATATTTTGCGTTGCCCTTTAAGTGGCGCTCTGAACCTTTAAGTTTCGCTATTTTGAACTTGCATGTGTCTACAGTGTTAAATTAGTATTATTTAAATGTACTGTAATCACTGACATCTTGTTACTTGTTTAAGGTTAAGTACATTGAACTCTTTCTACAGTTTTAGTGCATTTGTTTGAAGGAAATATATGTTATTCGATATAACAAATAATTTGAGGATGTAAATTGGTGCTCGACAATAACTTGATTACGTAATACCAAATTTCAAATGCCCGATATACTGAGAGTTAAGATTTAGTCAAGTATTTCTCGATTGACACACAGTTAAAAATGAATTGAAGATCTCATTTTTTTAGACTAATATCCAAATATTTAGTGTTCTACTTTCTCTAATAGACTATGCTATGGCAGTTAAAATCTGGTGGTTTATTACAGATGTTATTACGAATTTTATAATTCAATCCTTACAAGTATAACCTCTTACTCGCCGTTGCCAGTTTATTAGCTTACAATTATCACGCTATCGCGAATCTGTGGCTAATGAACGCGTTAGTCTCGCTAAATCCGCAAAGCGCGTCAATCGCGATGACACGCTACGCGTCTCTAGTCGATTTTTTGTGGCTCATTTTTCTCACTAGATGTCGGGAGTTTCCTCTTCGACAGTTTTCTCCCTCAACCCTTCCATTTTCCTCTTTCTAATCTCTCGTTCCCGCTGGATCTATTTTTATCCACACTCTCTCGGAGTCCCCGCACCTTGAGTCGCAATTTTTTTTGCATTTCGCGAGGTGCCTCGCGCGTTTTCTCAGCGGGGGCTTCGGAAATATTTCTTCTTCTCGGCCGTTCATATTTCTTCCAAATCCTTTTCTCTTTTTCTTGTGCCCGGGTGACTGTAATTAAAATTTGAAGCTCTTTCCTGCGCTTTTTTCTCTCGCACGTTGTTTTTTGTAACTGAAATTGAAAAAGAAATGTAATTACGTGCAAAGCCTAAGATGTTTAATCTCTGGTTCTTAAATTTAAGAAATTAAGGACTCTTTTCGTCCTTTTAATGGGATACATATTTTTCTAAGATTAAATTTTCCTTGGAAATCCTTGAGTTAATTTGTGAAATAATTTAAAATGTTCCTATCGTTTTTTCCCAAAAAAAAAACTGTTACGGTTGCAAGGATGATTTAGACGAGGGGCAGGTCACTTCCATTTTGGGTGCGTCTTAATCGTAGTAAAATGATTAAATCGGGGTAATCGTGATTAAATCAGGGTAATCAAGATTAGAAAAACTAATCACGATTTAAACGAGATTTAATCATTCTAATCATGATCTAATCTTTTTAATCAGGATTTAATCATTTAAACGAGATTTAATCATTCTAATCATGATCTAATCTTTTTAATCAGGATTTAATCATTTAAACGAGATTTAATCATTCTAATCATGATCTAATCATTCTAATCATGATCTAATCATTCTAATCATGATCTAATCTTTTTAATTAATCACGATTTAATCAATATAATCGGTCGAACAGATAATTTTTCATTAAAATCAAAACTAAAGTACGATTTAATTATACTAATCACGATATATTTTTTTAATCATATTTAATCATTTTAATCAGATTTAATCATTTTAATCAGATTTAATCATTTTAATCAGATTTAATCATTTTAATCAGATTTAATAATTTTAATCAGATTTAATCATTTAATCATGATTAAATCAGATTTAAACATTCTAATCATGATTAAACGTGCTTTAATCAACTTAATCGTGATTAAACGTGCTTTAATCAACTTAATCGTGATTAAACGTGATTTAATCAACTTAATCGTGATTAAACGTGATTTAATCAACTTAATCGTGATTAAACGTGATTTAATCAACTTAATCGTGATTAAACGTGATTTAATCAACTTAATCGTGATTAAACGTGATTTAATCAACTTAATCGTGATTAAACGTGATTTAATCAACTTAATCGTGATTAAACGTGATTTAATCAACTTAATCGTGATTAAACGTGATTTAATCAACTTAATCGTGATTAAACGTGATTTAATCAACTTAATCGTGATTAAAGGTGATTTAATCAACTTAATCGTGATTAAATTGAATTTAATCAAAATAATCACAATTAAATCTGATTTAATCTTTTGAGGGGTGCGTCGTTAATCAAGGAAGTGACCTGCCCCTCGGTATCAGGTAAAGATTGTTGTTTATCATAAAATACTAGCTAGTAAATATCCAAGCATTAACCATACTTTCACAGAGTTGATTTGAGTATTGCAATAATAATTCATTTAATTAATAACGAAAATAAATTAAAATCAGTTTGAACTCCAAAGTCACTAAGCCTAACCCGAGCTCCGTGTAGAATTTTTGTGGAAATCTTACTGGAAAATGCAAATAGTACAGCCAACGTTTTGTTTAGTTTTAGCGAAATTGGTGGTGGGTGACGTAGAAATAATTTATGGGTAGGCCTATTCGCTATTAAATTTATAAAAAGGCCTATTCGCTATTAAATTTATAAAAAGGCCTATTCGCTTTTAAATTTATAAAAAGGCCTATTCGCTTTTAAATTTATAAAAAGGCCTATTCGCTTTTAAATTTATAAAAAGGCCTATTCGCTATTAAATTTATAAAAAGGCCTATTCGCTTTTAAATTTATAAAAAGGCCTATTCGCTATTAAATTTATAAAAAGGCCTATTCGCTTTTAAATTTATAAAAGGGCCTATTCGCTATTAAATTTATAAAAAATCCTATTCGCTATTAAATTTATAAAAAGGCCTATTCGCTTTTAAATTTATAAAAAGGGTACATTTTATGGAGTCGCTTAGAACCACATCTCAAAATTCGTTGTTAATAGACGCTTAAATAAAACCTGTTCAACGATTTGTAGTTGCCTTGTTAATCAACTATAGATAAGACCAGGGCCAACTTTGATGACTCTCTGATCGCGCAACAGCGCGTTATCAAAGTTGGCCGTTATAGGACTATGGCAGATAGGAGCAACAAACACAGCACCCCACACAAGGAGAATGCAATCCGTCAAAAGTCGCGTATTTTCTTGTGTACAGTTTTTATACGCTTTAGCCTCTGCTGCCATCGGAAGGGGGAAAATTCGGAAATTGTCTTCCCCCTTTCCGTAAAAACGTTCAGTGTAATGGTTTGGCCAATGAAATTTGTACACAACACTGCGTTAGCGTGTTTAAAGGCTAGCTGCGTTCTCCTTGTGTTTGTTGCTCCTAGATGGTAGTAACCGATGGAGGCTGATTTTTCGGAGGTCACGAAGTCGGTAAACGCTTCGTTATAAAACCGTCAATCAGTAAGCTTTCAGAATTCGAATCTAGAGTACCGAGTTCAATACTATCTTTGATTATAGATAGTCGCTTAGAATCACACCTCCAATCCGTTGTTAATAGACGCTTAAATAAAACATGTTCAGCGATTTGCCTAGAAGTAGTAATAATTGTAAAAGCGTTATATTTTAACGCGCACGCTGCTTAATATTTCAATATAGAAGGGCTCGTTCAATTTCGCACGCGCCTCCCGAAAGAAAGAAAAACGCGAGCGCTATCAACTTTTATCCAGTAACTCGCACATGCGCGCAGGGGAGGAAAGAAAAAGAGAGCAGCATTTATTGAAACATAAATTGCATTTTTTCAAGTCGTTGCAAGTCTATAACTAATATGGTTTTTATGATAAAAATGTTCTTGTTGAAATTCTATACCTCTTAACAATAGCTAGAAAGTTGGTTGAAAAACAAATTGGTAGTATTTTTACAGTAATGATGGGGAGTGTGGTGGGTTGACCGTCTCAAAGGCTTTGTTTTTCTCAATTTTAACAAGATCTCTAATTACGATTCACCGCTATAAATACCGCCTACGTTCGCTATCTTAAAACTATCATTTTACTTTTTCCATTATAGTCAGGATTGGCAAGAACCAGCCAGACTGGTTTACAATAGAAATATTGAAAATTTGAAATACTATTTATTTCAAATACAAAATGTAGAATATAATACTTTGCATTTTTTATTTCAAAACGAAACTAAAACTTAACCTTCACTTTTTGTCGTCTGCTATGTTGTGTTACGAAATAATGAGGGCGAGATATAAGCAATTGGGGGATCTTGAAATTCATTTTTCATTTGAAAATACGCCGCCATGTTAGGGGATAAAAGATTAAAAGTAGGTAAATAAGCCTGCTTTTCCTCACAATTTAAAGTTACTGTAACGTGCAAAAAAAGTAATTTTAAAATCTGTCAATTTGACCATTTTCGAAGTAATAAGGGCTAGATATAAGCAATTTGGGCATTTTTTTATTAGTGTTTTTTTCCGGTTTTAACTATACAGGATTTTATTAATTTCAAAAAAGTGTTTTTTTTTCCAACCCTGATTATAGTCTGTAAAAATAATTAGCAGTTCTCGAAGAGAAGAGTAGAGAGTTCGTGACCTTTGTCATTTTAGACCATCTCAATTTAAAATACGTTTGTGTCGTCTTAATTTATTTGTTCTGACTGCTCAATAATCTCCTTAATGGATAGATTTGAAGTAAATTGGATTTCAAAGTTCTAAAGTGAGCCTGCCAGTGAAGACGCCAAATCGAAGGGTAATCTACTTTCAGTCGGGCATCAGGAGACAAGTATAGAGTCGCTGGAATAGAAATCTAGTCCTGGCTGAAGAAGAGAAAGGAGCGCGCGGTATAATTAGAGTAATTATAGTGCCGTGATTGCCGCGGAGTGCTGGCAATCGGGTTGGCCCTCTGGCTGCTGGAATCAATTGGCCAAAGCGGCGAAGGACTTAACGCGTCCGTCGAAGGTCAAGCTTTCGCTCGTGGCCACGTAGAGCCTTCCTCGGAATGTATGAGCTGGCACCCTTTTGATTTTCGTCCGCAATTGCAACGCGTAATTAGTCTTCTTTTATAACTTAGAGAACTCTAATGACTATTCTCTAAATTAACACGGATAGTGGCGACCATGTTGGATTTCTTTTAAAAGATTTGCTCATTGTTTTCGTTGTTTGAAAAAATTAAAGACTTTTTAATCTAGCCTATTTGTATACACAGTGCTCGTTGCGTTGCCAAATTTATAATCAACGATGTAGCGTAATTTTTTTCTTTCTTTGCCAAGTTCCAGTCGGTGACGCTTTGTAATCTATAGGGTTAACGCGCTTAAAGTGGGCGTAATCTTATAGTATCATTAACCCAGAAAGAAATCTGTTCAATTTCGTTTCGCGTCTTCTCTCTCTAGAGGGCGCTATGCGCTAGTCACGCTTAGACGTACTTCGTGTCTCACGAAAATGTCAAAGTTGACGGGGACCAACGTGACTCAATTATCTCCCGATAGAGTTTCTGTATCGAGAAATAAAGTTACTTTACCCCCGGAGAACGCGATAGTCGCGACCTATAGATGACGAGTGCTAAGGAACACCGACTCTTTTTCCTATTTACCGCTGTCCGCAAAAAAAAAAATGTCCTACGCTACCTAAGAGGTAAAGTCAAGCGACTCTAAAAACCCCAATTTGAGGAAAGAGTATTTACGAATAGTGAGTGTGTTTGGACTCGCGAACTGAGACCCATCTTCTAGGAAGCGATACATTTTTACACTAAATCATTCAGACTGTTCTAGTGGCGAGATAAATTCTAAAACCACGAGAGGATTCCACACATTTCAAACATTCGATCTTTAAACATTTAAAGTTATTTACATTTCATTTGAATTACTAAATCATTCAATTGTAAGAGAGCGGGTAATTTCAACGACCGGACACCTCTCGGGATCGTGACAAAGGCAAACGGTACCAGACAAATTGGGAAAGCAGAGATATCAACTACAAGATTTTCGGTATAACCGGAACCGCTACACTATTCGTAACACGGAAATTCATTGTCAATCTTCTTTTATTTTATATCGAGTATAATACGAAAATAATATAATAATGGAAATGCATTCTAAAAATATCTTAAAAAAATATTAAAAAACGCGTAATGGATCAATATAGGATTCTTATTTTGAATTTTTTTCAAGAGTGTTGACTCGCTTAACTGTCGCTCTCAAGATATCCAGTGGCCAAGTATTAATTAATCGCGTTATTAATGAGAGAAAATATGAGTTTGGTCAGTTCTCTCTTTTCATTTAAGCGAGCAAATACTGCAATTTCTTTCTCCGCTAATGAGTCGGAAGGTCCGAGTCGCGATAACTTCTGATTGGAGTTCCCTCCCCGTTTATCCGAAAGTTAGTTTCGTATATTAGCCGGAGCACCTGACCGAGGCTTATGTGGACGGTTGGTTTACCTTTTAGCGAGTTCCCGCGCTTCCTCGTTATTTCTATTATTACGTCAGCTTCGACATCCATTAATTAGCTCACGCGACGTGGTTTTCTTCTATTTTTAGCTTCCAGGTGATATGGGACGAAGCAAAAAGTGACACGTCTCCTATTAGAAATGTCTTCCTTCTCATTTATTGCTTGATAAAATTGAACTCTAGAAAAATACAAATCGACTATCGGTAGAAAAATTACTTGTTTAAGTTTTGATCTGTCGAGGGAATTGGTGTCGGCTTGTTTCTTTTTATCGGCAATATGCACTCGTAAAAAAAAGTGACGATGATTTAAGCCTTAAACGTTGCTTTAAGGTAAATATAGCTCGGTTTAATTTATTAATATTTAATTTAAAAAATAATGTGAAAAGGAATAAAATGCAGGGAACTGAATCGAAATTAATGGCTTTATAATTCCGAGGTTTTTTTGCCGAATTTGTTGGTCGGATTCTCGGAGGTTACGGTTTTTCCCTTTTTTTTAATTTGTGTCTTTTGGGTTTTCCTAGAAACGGCAGACAGATTTCGGGGAGTGATGGGAATTCGTGCGAGCGCTCTTTGCTAAAGAAAACCGTCCTTGTTTGGTCGGATTGGCGCTCTATGTTAGATCCTTTGGGAAATTAAAACCGAAAGAGATAAACTACGAATATTTTTCTTTTTCGTTGGAAAAAGTCAGGTTTGCCGAAGAAATTTCGTACTGTTGTTTCATCTTATTAAATGTGGGCTTATAGTTTTGGAATTAACTTTGGTATCCTGAGCTATTTTATCGCGCGGAGATAACGCGACGTTAGAAAGCTACGAAATTATTTTGATAAATTTAACAGCCTTCTGCTAGAAAGCTATCTGCTTTTGGAGTATGAAGGACGAAGTGTGTTGGTCAGATTTAAAATAAGCGCGAAACCCTGCTCATTTATCGGTGAAATTTAAAAACCTTTTTGTATACAAAGCGCAACATTGAAATATCGTTATTTCTATTATGTCATTTAGCGTTACCTTAGTTTGAAATAGTTGTAACTCTAGCTTTACTGTAGTCCAAGTTACGATGTTATCAAACTAAGTTAACGTTATAATATTGTTATATTATGAAAAAACTAACGTACAAAGGAAATCTACTTTCTGGATGTCTTCTTAGAAAATATAAATTAAATTGTAGTTTTCTAGCTGTTACTAGATACAGAAAAATTACTGCCTATACGTATAAAAGTAAAAATCATGATTCGTACAAAAATTATCAATTTTGATTTCGAACAGTTCATAGTATAATTTTCTAGTTGATCAGTTGCTTAAACTGTTGTTTTCAACTGGACAACCAACATGTACTTCTATTGAAATTAATGGTTCTGTTTTTCGAGAATCCGAAATAAGAAAAATTGAAGCTGTAATATAATAACAAGCAATAGGCGGCTCCGAAAAATCAATAGTGTCTTTTGATGCGGGGCCCGTGGTAGACGGTGTGGCGGATTTTACTGTGGTAAATGGCCCAAAAATGGCCTTGAAGATAGGGTTTACCATATAGCTGGTAAGTTGAGATTTGAAATATATCGTAGGTATACAGGCATAAATTAGGTTGAAATTTCCAAAAGATATTTCTCTTTTTGAGAAACTAAGCCTTTTGATTCTGCGTCGCAATTCTCAATCGACGCTTCAAAAATTCCAAAATCGAATCGCTTACCAAATATTGGTTTTCTAGACATATCGTGTAGCAAATCTAATATTTAAAACGTCGAGTATAGTTGGATCGAATATTTTGAAATTAGGGTTTTAGTTTTATTTTCCTGTTCTAGAAAATTTCAAAACACGATAATGCTCAGTAATCTATCCAATAGCAGTTTACTAGGTACAAGTACAGGTGTCCTTTGTGAAACGGATATTTTAGAAGAAAATATTTTGACTGGATGACTTTGAAATTCCAAATATTCTACTATTTGATCAGGAAAAACTAATATTCGATAACATTTCCATGGTCGTTAGAATTAAATATTCGATTTGGAAATCGATCGAATTATTTCGTATAACCAAATATTTTGCACACTTCCCAATTCCTGTTTCGAATGTATTTTTGAATCGATTAAACACTTTTCGTTTTAATCATGATACGGTTCCGTGGCTCGTCATAACAGATCCAAAAAAGTTAATTAAAAAGATAGGCTTAACGGCGATAGTTGATTGAATTTTTGGCGCTGGCGATAATCAAATGGCCCCTGGGGGAAGTGAGATTAGGACGGAGAGGTTTAAAAATAAACTTTGATATTGGAGAGTCTCGGTGGCTAACCGAGCGCGCGGTATAGGTATCAAATTAATTGCGCTTTTATCTGCCGGTCATTTGAATAATGGTGGCTTGGCGCACCGCGTTAGAATTTCAATGAGGAGAAGCGGCGTTTTGGAAAATTAATTAGAAACCGCTCGTAACTAATTGTCACCCCTACTCTTAATGTCCCCAATTCTAGAGCCTCAGAAATAAGGTCTATAACAATGCTTTATTTTTGCATCGCCCCTCTAGATTAGAAGGTTATCAAAGTTCGCTGGATCGTTTGTTATTAATTTTTAAACCATATTGACATTATGGGCGATACTATTTTAGGAGTTAATCTATTTCGTGGCTCAGATTACGATATAAAAATGCGTTGTTCATAATCATTTGATGTATTACGTTAAATCGTAATTTAATTCGTAAAATGATTTAATGGTTATCTATACGTTAATCGTTTTATATTTAAACGATGATGGGTTATGACGATTTATGGATTTTTTGGGTTACGACGATGAATGGTCTATGATCGGCGGTGAGACAACTGCAAACGAGCGATGACTCGCCAGAAATACGAATCGTCTCGACAAGACAGTGCACTTCCTCTCCAGTTTCTTCCAATGCTGAAACGAACCCCTCCCCGTAACCAGGGAAAAAGGTCGGAAATTTCGCGTTTGCCGTATTTGCAGTAAACGTCGAGCGTCGCGTTTTACCTGTCGTGGGGGAAGGAGAAGCGGCGGAATAGGGGCGGTAATTTAGTTTTATATCGAGGCGTCGCGAGGCGCCACTGTCGCTGCTGGATTAAAGGGTCGAGGCCGCGACGCCAGCGAAATAAAGAAAATCTTATTTATTTCTCTTTCGCGAAATGCAAACACTGGCTTAAAACCTTTGGCGCCACACCCAAGCCTATAGTTTCCCGATTGCCCCACCCCACCCCTCACCCCTCACCCCCTTCAGTCTCTAGGTAAAGAAACTGCCCCCTTTTTGAATTTCCTCTACCCCTGCCCGTATAAGGTTTCCTTGTTAATGTTTATGACTGAAAAACTCTCGACTAAATTAACGTCTATTTAGCGTGCGTGAATTACAGTTCCATATTTTATTCGCCAAGTTAAATTGTGTAGAAAGAAAATACCACGCGTGATAATTATTTACAATCTCGAGAAAGGGTGGATAATAATCAGCGTGGCTAATACCCAAGGCACCACCTTAGGCCCAAGTCATCTGAACACCGCTGTGTGGCTGTTGGAAGCATTTCTAAAGGTGTTTTGACCTATTTTAGGCGCCGAAAATAGGCCAAAATTAATGGCGTTTATATATATTCAATTTTTTGTTATATTTATTCTATTCATAAATTATGGGAAATATAATGTGGCATTGATTAAAGGACAAACCACAACAAGGAATTTTAATTTTGCCGAATCTTTTGCTGTTCTCTCTTCTAGAAAATTTATTTGTTGCCATGCCTTGTAACTTATGTTTAATGTATATATATATTATTATTATTATAAATTATTAACCTTAGCTGAAAATTTCCAGGCTTCACAAACTTTAAAAGGGTCAAACCGGTGTTTGAACCAGGGTTGGCAAGAACCAGCCAGATTGGTTTAATCCACCCTGGTTTTAACTACCGAAAAAATCCATGGTTAAAACCCCTTATTTTATAAAAAAAAAATTGAGAAATTAATAAGAAATATGGAAAAAAATAAAACTTAACGTTCACTTTTTGTCGTAAGTAATAAGAGCCGTATATAAGCAATTAGGGGATCTGAAAATTCATTTTTCACGTGAAAATACGCCGCCCGAGCCGACGCCGCCATGTTAGGGTATAAAATAAATAAGTCTGCTATACCTCACAATAATAATAAAATAAATGTAAAGGTACTGTCACGCGCAAGAACGTAATTTGGAAATCCGGCAATTTGAGCATTTTCGAAGTAATGAGGGGTAGATATAAGCAATTTGAGCATTTTGTATTAATGGTTTTAACCGGTTTAATACACCGTGTACAACCGGTTTTAACCATACTGGATTTTTATTTTTTTTTAAAAAGCCGGATTTTAGCCAACCTTGGTTTGAACAGCCTGGTTGAAAATACAATAGCTCCTCCTATTCCTCGTCAGGTCAGATCCGGTCGATCATATTCTTGAGACTATCTCGGAACTCACGCTAGTAACACCATGGACACTGTATACAGTGTCCATGGTAACACCAACTAGTAAAATTCAAATGCCGGTATTGCCTAAGCAACGCGAAAAATTAAAAAAGATTATCCACTTTTGGGGAAAACTAAACTTTATGAGAGAAAGCCTCTAATTAAAACTAGTTGAGAAATTATTGACAATTTTCATTTTATATCATGAAAGGACTGCCATCTTTCGACTCGATTTACAAATTAAATTTTGCACGTTTTGTCGATAAATTCCCCTCTAGAAATAAAGACTGTGTAAAAATGAGCGATTAAATTGGCTTTCGTTACAAACCATTGTTCCCAAAATGAAAGACGCCTAAATGTAAACAGCATCCGTTTACTGTAAATAAGGTTCTTTTGAAATGATCAGCAGGCCCGAGTGGTATTAAAAGAGCTTTCGAAAGCGCGTTTTCCAGCTTATAACGCGTCTTCCATTACTTCGAAAGTTAATACGATCTAATTTTGGGGTCTCCGATATATCGCGTAATTATAAAGGCTAAAATGATGGGATCCTATTGAATGGCCTCCGCGTCAAATGAAGCGCAAACATTGCGCGTCCCTTTTAAGTGGCTCCCGCCTCCATTGTTAGGATGAAATGTCGTAGACCCGCTTTAATCAGCCAGAAAATGCCCTCCTAACATTACATTAATGAGGAAGAGCAATCTATTCGGAGTATCTCTCGGCGGATAAGATGCCGTGGCGATACACTAGCCGCGAAAATGGCCGGCCCGCGATATATTCCTTAGCGCTCATTTCGCCCTCCGTCACCGTAAGCGGGTTATCCAATAGATGGCGCTACTCTCTCTCTTTCTCTCGCTCTTTTCTAATACGTGTAAATTGCGACCGAGATTCTCAACCAGACGAGCCAATTTATAAATATTGAGTGAGAAAATTTAATTTGCTTAATGATATGGGCGGAATTAGAAGGCTATACCTATTTGAGGTGTAATATTTTACTAAGGGCAAAATTTCCATTAGGACCTTGAAATAGGCTTTCTGAACTCTTGAAATTAGGCTAACTTTTACCGCGTCAGAAGGATAACTTTACTACCAGTAGCGTCTATTGATAAGCTTCTGTACTTATCATGATCAAATTTCCCTTTCAAGGGATTCAAATTTAACGAAATTGTGATTTTAAGTAAATTTCAAAACGCCATTAATATATTGAAAATGTTACGGAAGATACATTTTCGACGGAGTATATTCTATGAACTAACACCATCTAATATATAAAGATGAGTGTTTGGGTGTTTGTTGTGTGTACGCGGCAAAACCACTTTAATTAATTGAATTAATTTGATCTTAGCCAAAAGACCGAGTTTCTTAATTCGGAGTTTCGTCACTGGCGCTTTTTCCTTGGTTATGCAAATAGGCATATTTCCCCAGGAAATACCGGGTACCACAGCTAGTAAGTAATATAATAACAATAAGTATGGCACTTACAAGGAGACTACCTGAGGTGTAACACACCGATTTTATTCAAACTCGGGGGTTAAGTAGGCCTTAATGAATCATGAAAATTCCCAAAAGGAAAAGTTTCAACGGGCATTAGTTTTGCCATGGCAACCGAAAATGTTTTTGACAACACAAAATGGAAAATTCCTTACCAAAAAAAAACATGGGATTTTGAAAATTTCTAAAATGCAAAAACTAGAATTTATCAAAATTTACGAATTGATCAATTTTTTCTAGTTTTTTGCATTTAAAAATAACGTTGTTTTCGGTAAATAATTTTCCATTTTGTGATGTCAAAAACATTTCGGTTGCCATGGCAAAACTAATGCCCGTTGAAACTTTTCCTTTTGGGAATTTTCATGATTCATTAAGGCCTACTTAACCCCCGAGTTTGAACAAAATCGGTGAGTTACACCTTGGGTAGTCTCCTTGTTAGTGTTGTTTAAATGCTAATTTCCATACCGAACCTTTTTTTAAAACACAGACACCCTTACTAAGGCTGTGACTCGCAACTGTAACAAACTGAGTATTATATTTATCGTCCTTAGTACTACCAAAAGTAACATAAGACCCAAAAGCAACATAAGACCCAAAAGTGTGTCAGAACGGTATAGTAGTTAATGAGAGTTTGTCGCAAACTAAAACAGGGAAACGAAGGGGGGATCGGAAAATACGTCATCAAAATCGAGGTACTCCAGCGCCACCGAGTGAGGCGTTTTAGAACGTATGTTTACGGGTTGAGTAAATCGAAGAGAGAAAATAGCGCCAGACGATAGACTAAATATAACGTTGCTAGTACTATTCCAACTAGTAGGTTATGTAGACTATAGTGTGACTAGGTCTAACTAGAAATTTTAATAGGCGCGAAGGTACAGCTGACACACTTTTGGGTCTTATGCTACTTTTGGTACCACATTTAGACACTAGGGGGCTCCGTGATGAACTAAACCTTTATTACGCAATAACTCTGAAAATAAATTCGGATATAATTTATGCTAATTATAATACTTATTTTTATTTAATAATGCAATTACTTTTATGTGAAAATACATATTAAAATATACATGATTTGGTTTTCAAAAATGTAGCTTACAATATTATTCTAAAGTAAATACTTAACCGATTGTAAACTACTTCCTGTTATAATTTTTTACCGTCGATCCATCGACGCAAAGTTTTTATATTAGTCGGTATTGTAAAATAGCATCGTTTTACGTATCCTTGAAAATAGGAGTAAGCATTTATCACACGCACTACACGAGCATCATATTTTCAATCTTCCAAATGGGTACGCGTATATTCGGTTCTAAAGCTTAGAGAGGATACTTTACGTTGTAAAAGGTAAAGTCTGTTGGTTTCCCATTTATAGTTAGTGTCGTCTGCTCTATCTCTCTCGGGCGTCCTTTTACGAAACTACTTTCCTCCGCTCTCATCTCCTAAAAAACGCTTTACGATCTCCATCGCTGGAATAGTAATTTTTTTCTTCGTAGCTTCCTTCGTTTATTGGCCAATTAGAAATGGGCTTTTACCACGATTGTGCCGCCCGACGTTTATCGCTTGTCCTTCATTCCAAAATATATAAAATTCTTTAAATATTTTTATATCGTGTTCTCGCTATAAACTGTGGATGTGCGCTCTAAAATACGCTCCTATTTTACCATCCTCGCACGTGATCTGCCATTTCTTTTTAAGTCCTTCTTAGCCCGTTTCATACTTTGGCCGAAATTTCGTAAAAGTCACTTTAAATCTTGTTTCATTTTCTCTATAGAATCGTTTATAAGAGGCACCTGACCTATTTTTGCACGTTCACGGGATTCAGGGGCGTACCGAACGGGGTTTGATTAGGGGGAAAGCCTCAATTTTGCCAACTATACAGGATGTTTCAAAAGGTTATGCAAAAATTTTAAGGATTTGTAGGGGGTGAGTTGAGAAGTATGCCTGTTTATTTTTCCCATTTTTCTACGATGAGTTAAAAGAGCGCCAGAGAGCTTCAAAGTGTGGCCTACTAGCCCCTGGAAATAGGCTGCAACAAGCGCAAAACCAAGCAGCAGGGACTTAAAATACTGTTTAAGTTTACTTTTTTACGCTGGTTACCTCAATTTGTTTTAGCTATCACACGAACCCGAACCTTAACAAGCGCACAACCAAGCAGCAGGGATATGCGAACGTTAAGGTTTGAATTCGTGTGATAGTTAAAAAAGGATTTTGTAAACAAATCGTAGTAACCAGCGTAAAAAAGTAAACAGTATTTAAAGTCGTGATGGACCGCGATTTCTCATCACTTTCAAACTGCAACAATGGAGCTCACTTCGGAAGAACTGTCGGATATTCATTTCGTGGATAGACTAGCGGATGGCAATGCTTTGGCTGCTCAACGTCTCTACCAGGAAAGGTACCCCAACCGGCGCATCACCGTGCTTGCAGTCTACTTCCAGGGGCTAGTAGGTCACACTTTGGAGCTCTCTGGCGCTCTTTTAACTCATCGTAGGGAAATGGGGAAAAAACAGGCATACTTCTCAACTCACCCCCTACAACTCCTTAAAATTTTTGCATAGCGTTTTGAAACACCCTGTATAATAAGTTTTTCCATTTTTATAAAAGTGGTTTCGTCAAAATCTTCATCTTGCCAACTAACCAAAATAATCGAATGGGGCACCCTCTTATAGGGCAACCCTAATTGGATAAGGGTGTTTTGTTATGCAAATCATTATATATTCATAGCAGCCCGTGCAGCTGTAAAAATAAATATGAAATAAGATTAAAATGTCACGCGAATAAGTTAAGCTAAGTTTGATATATTTTTGACCGATCTCGTTAATTGAAAGTCGTTAAAAAAATCAATTTGTATTATACCCTCGGGATTCGTTCGAAACTGCGCATTTTTAAAATTTGTATCGATTAGGCAAGGGCTGCCTTCTTAATACGAGCGAAATCTGTACTTAAGTGAAGTACGGAGAAAAAAATAAATGGATCCCCTAATCGGGGTTCTGAGGGGCTCTTATCTGGTACGCTGGTTAGCCTTCCTTCGAACCATCACAATCTGAACTCTACGTCGTTGCTATTACGAGCCGTGAGGCGAGACCTAAATTTTAAGCCTGTGTGTGTTATAAAGTTCCGTGGCAGCTCCGAAGTTTGAAGCCGCTCAACGTCATCTAGCAAATCGCTTAAGCATGTTTCGTAATGGGAAACGCCTTTGTGTTTACAGGCGCACGCGTTGACCAAAATAATTGAAGAAAAAAGAAACAGTCTAGCTTTTCCGGAGTTGAAAATATTTTACAGGACGTCAATCAATAAGTTCGCTACTAAAATAATGGAAAGCCGCGAAGGTATACAACCCGATACAATCGATTTTTTTCTACAAAATATTTCTTTCAAACGGTTCTAATTTGATATTACCAGTAGTAAATGAACCGAGGTTATCGAAATATCGCTCAGAATCGGAGGGCGTTTTCCTTATGAAAATGATGAGAAAATCGAGTCAAATAAATGCTAATTACCATCCCCGTCTTTTGACGCGATAAATTTCGCTTTGAAATTGTGGGTATAGCTATTTCTATGTATAAAAAATGGTTTCATAAAAACAAAAACTTTTTTTTTCTGCCTAGGAGCGTGCAAAATTTCAAATTCGAGGTCAAAATGTAACTTCATAAGGAAAACGCCTCCAACATGGGGAGTATAGCAGTCTGATAACTGCTGTTCATTTACTTTTGATATAACGTTACAATAGGTGATTCTAAAAAAGATCGGTGGTCACATAATTTGGTTACTTTCTGTTGTATGGTTAAAGTATTTGAGCGCCAACTTTTTTTTAAATTTTCAACGCGCGATTCACGATCTACTAACACGGCCAACTTTGATCTCGCATTATAGCGGCCAGCCCATTCGCCGAAATTCCGTGAGCCAGCTATAACGAGCGTGGCGCTGAACTCATACAGTTTTTTATATTGGCTTCAATGCAAAAACTATTCTAAAAAATAATTTTCCGCTAGGGGCTCTCAACTCATACAGATATCTTTGCTCGTAGGTTAACATAGAAACTTCAACGAATGGGCTGGCCGCTATAGCGCGAGATCAAAGTTGGCCATGCTATTAATATATCAGGAGCGCGCGCCCAAAAAATTAACTCTTTTGTTCATGTATTTGTCGATATTATGGGTACGTTCCTTAGCAGTCAACGAAAAAAAACCCGATGGATTTGATATTTTGCACCGATGAGCTTTTTCGTCATAATGAAGTCGTAAGTTGCTGAACGCTTTTATTCCGTCATCGGTGTTTTTTAAAATGGCGTAGCTTTTATAGTAGTTTTACGTCAGAAATGACGTTAGCCATCGGAAAAACCGACACTTCCAGCTGATGACTTCGGTGAGTAACTGATGACTATCGTGACGTCAAAACCGGAAACGAGAAAAAGCGTACAGTAGGAAACCGTCGGTGAGTCCGATGAGCGCTGCTGAACGTACCCTATATTTCAGAATCACCACTTTGGTTTTATTAAATATTTGATCCCATCGCTTAACTTCCACAAAATCATTTCAAATGACCACACCGGCGTTTGGAAATATTTGGCTTTTAAATGCAGTAGCTCCGCCTCTTCCGTACCTCGTGGTAGCTGATTCGACCAATCGTATTACGAGATTTCTGCCGCTCTATTTCCGGAAACTTGTAAAATTCAAACCCCGGTAGCGCCCTTTAATTCTACTTGCCCCATCTCGCGAAATGTAACCGAATCAATTTAAAAGCCGAATTTGTTTAAAAAGGAACGGTCAAGCTTTAACCAGTTAGATAGCCCTATAAGTCCATTAAAAACTAAAATTTATGGCAAAAACCGCATCAAAAAATATTGAGTGGTTAATTTTTAATAAAATAAAGAAATTTCGGGAAATCGAAAAGCGCACGTCCGCCGTGACACCTGGTGAGAAGTCGGTGAGACAGAAAAACAACGTAAAAGCGCGTGCTGCTGAAGACGCGAAAAATTTGTACGCGCGGCGCGTTCCAGTTATAAGAGACTTAAGCCTAAATTGTACGATTTTAAAAGTTGGGATAGTTCGCGAATCGCTCATACGGGGTTAGGGGCGCTGGCGGCAGCCCCTCTGATGGCGGCAAAAATTCAAACCCAAACACCCGGCGTTATTTTTCGTTTCAATTTTTTGGGCCAAATGCTATTTTTTCAAGACAAAAAAAGGTACGTGTTAGTATATTGAACGTCTTGTTAATCTTTTGATACGGAAATAAGGCCATATTTGGAAAAGCTTGGCCGTTCCCCTTTAATGAATTTCGAGACGCCACCTGCCGTATCAAAACCGAAGCAGTCGACGTAAAAGCAGCCCCGAAATTTAACTGGGATCACGGGTCCTCCTTCGGCAATTTTTCCCTGAAAAATTTAGTTTCTTATCTCACAATGTGCTTGCCGATAAAAGTACTCATTCAAAAAATATTCTTTCCCTTTTAGCCCCACGTTAGGAGTTGAAATAGAGCTTTCCAAGCCCAGTACTGGGGCGAGAGGTGAAGCCTTTGACGAATACGATCGTGTCCCGCAAAATACGTTGGAATGGCCCCATCTAGCGAGTATTTTGACACTTTACGAAAAATTCGCAGTTTCTTCGCTAAGAACGAATAACACGAGCAACGACGAAATTTTGACACTTTTATAACTTGGCGGTTTTTTGGGAAAATTTACTCCACATAGAACACGCTTAAAATTTTGGAGCGCATTTTTTTATGGTTCTTATAAAAATGTATTTTTTTTTCGAGGACATTGTATGTGAAGACGCTTTTGAGATATTTTTAAACTAACACCATTCTCTTTTATTCTGAGGCAAACGATTGAGAGATTAAGGTGAAACCGAGGGGTAAGACACTCTGCGAACTCGGGGTACACTGCCGTACCTTTGACAGTGCTAAATGGAACTCGCGAACTCTTGAAAATGTGTACCTTTAACAGTGCTAAATGCACGAACTCGGTGTACAGATTATCTGAGACTGTCTTACCGCCCGGATAAAACAATATTAATTTTAATTATATAATACAAAATATTATTATATTTATAAAGAATAACTCTGTTAAACACAAGCGCAGCTTAGCAGATTATTGTTCCACGTAATATGTGTTACAAATGGTATCTACCTTTTTGCACAAATAATATTAAACTGATTTATTTCTAATTCACATTTAAACAACGTTTTAAGTTAATAGACACGTCTGCGCGTTTTTCCTGTACGTTTCAGGAAGGCAATAAAACCATCCTACGAGTGAAGTAACACTGTTAATGTTTTTCGTTTGACTTTTGCAAATACCTTTCGGAAGATAAATAATGTGGTCCCTACGCGGTGTAAAATTTACATTTTACATAGTAGGTTAATTTGAAAATATTATGTGATGTGGGCATCCGTGGTTTAGCAAGAAATTCGCGCTTATTGTAATATCAAAACTTATTGGCTTCACAAGTCACTATAGTTGAATTGTGTCGTTCCTTGAGTATTAGCTTAGTGGATTATAATTTAACATTTATTATTATTATTATTATTATTATATGCTTCGAGCCTACATGTTTCATTTTAATAACTTATATGTTTACTTCCCTTATGAGATAAATATATTATACACTTTTGGCCTTATAATACGCTGTGAATTTATCATTTAAAATTCGATACAAAACCCTATATAGCGTGTGAAAATCTTAGCGTTTGTCCTTAGCTGATTGTATTTACGAAACATCCAGTTTGTATTCTACGACTTTGGTCCGAGTAATAATTGGCATTTTTGAAACTTTGGTGTCGGCTGTATTATTTCGATAGTTTCCTTATAAATAAGACCCTTTTTTTCTATTTATATATTCTCGCTTCGTATATTCGAAGGGAAAAAGACCATTGGTTCGATAAATGGTAATTTATATATTTTTTCCAATTTTTCGTCTTCGACTGTTCCGAAAAATATTGCTGAGAAAAAATTTTCGATTTTAGTGAGTAATAGACCTTTTATGAGTAGAAAATTGGTTTTCTTCGCTATTAAGTCGCGCTTTTTTTTGTACGTTTTTACTTCTGTTCCATTCTCGAGAATACGTCTTACATTCTCCGCAAGACTGCTTTTCAATAGGTTCGTTTTCCATATTCGCTTTTTCATCGCTCATATTTTTCTTGTCCATCGCGCGTCTTCAATAATGTTTAACGGTAAGATATTCACTAACATCCAATACGTGTATATTGTCCAGAATATAAATTCGTTAAAATTGTTATCTTCGATTTTGTCATTACAATTTCATACCATGGACTAATTAACAACAGGGACGGTCCGGCCCGGGAAAAAAGTAAAAAGAACAAGCAACGACGCACTCTAGCGGTATTCGCGGGCATAACAGGAAATTCTTGTATAGGCTGGTGATTCAAAATAAGCGGGGGGGGGAGAAAATAGGGAAAGAAGCTTCCTTGGAATGCTTGGAATTTAAAAGTTGAACCACGAGATTACCATGCGGTGCTAATATATTGGTCTTTTAAATTAATCGTCGTAAAAATTTAGAATGTCGAGCTTTTCCGATCGTACATACAGTAAAATATTCTGCTTAACGTCTGGAAGCAATTCCCAAATTTGTTACGGTAATTATTATTATCATAATATAATATTATTCATGAATATAATTGATTGTACCAAGGCTTAATAGTTGTTTACCTTTTCTTATGATGAACAATTTCCGAGATAATTTCGAATCTATCTTAGAATCGGAGGTTGAAAACGTATCATTTAACTATACCAATTATACTAAAATAATAACTATAATTATAGTTATTTAACGTGATAACATTTATGGTTATGAGAGACGTTTGAAAATTCAAATCACAACCGCTAAAACCGTTAAAAATCAGTTTCCTGTTTATGACGTTTGAATCACCAGGATAAAAAATATTTGCCTGGCAACGCTGCTGAACGCGTTATCACTTTTATTTGGGGTCTTTATAGGGAAATGTTATGGATCTGGGCCGTCCCTGTTGTTAATTAGTCCATGTTCATACTATATTCATTATTCTTTCGGAGTATTTATTTAAGAGATTTCGTTTAATTTCTAAGCAGTTGAGATAACGTTTCGACTTTGGAAGGTTTTCTCTGTATAATAATTTAAAATAGATAAGCGTTAACTGTAGTCATGGAAAATGTTATAAATTTTCAAGGTCAATATAACGCGATATCAAGAGAGAGCGTTCTATAAAATCGGCCCATAACCGGCCAAACTTTTCATACAGACTAGTTCAGCAGGACTAACAATATTTGTTATTCTTTGGTTTAAGAGAATTCGGCTTATGTCCTGTCTTTATATGATTATTTTAGAGACGTACCTTTTAGGAGTTGTAGGAGAGACCCTAGGTGTTGAAGTATGTTTGGGGTTAAGAGTATTTTCATGATCTAAGTTTCTTTTTAAACCCGTGGATTTGGGACTAGTATTTTGCTTATTTGCCATCATACATTTATTACAGAAATCATTTAAAACAAGAAAAACGGCGCGGAAAGCCGGAAATGAGTGAAGCCTAGGCTAGCAACTACGCTACTCCTAAAAATCGACTGCTCTCAATTTCTTACGGGTTTGCCAGATAAATATTTTTTTCTCACACGAAAAACCGGCCAAACCTTCACCTCCTCCGAACTCAAAAGGGGGAAAGCACACCACACCGATTTTATTGAACGCTCTATTGTCGAGAACTTTTGATATAAAGGACATCGCACTTCTTCTATGGGATTATTCTTTCGACAGATTTTTTTTAAATTGAAACATGTTAAGCTTGATCAAAGGAGCAAAATTGTCCTTTGCCAATTTTCCCTATTTTTCCTATAGTTTGTCCAGTATCAGCGTTCAAAAGTGGACAAAACTTAGTATAGTCACGGCCAACTTTGATCACGCGCTGTTCGCGCTACTACGGCCAACACATTCGTCGAAATTCCGCGAGCAAGGACTTTCCCCCTATAAACTGTACTATAATGTGTAGGAGTTCAGCGCCACGCTCGGTGGTTATATTGTCCCCAATGTAAAAACTATACTAAAAATAATAATCCGCTAGGGGCGCTGACGTCATACACATCTTTTGCTCATAGGTTAACACAGAAACGTCAACGAATGAGATGGCCGCTGTAGCGCGAGAGATGCGCGAGAAATCAAAGTTGGCCGTGGTATAGTCAATTTGCTAAAAGGAGTCAGCGCTTATCGGTTAGCGTTCTACGTTCGCGCGTCGCTAGTCCGGGCTCACTATAAGTAAATTATTCTTGTCAAGATTTTTACACCTTTACTTCATTATTCATTATTTCTTTTCTCGAAACTTATTATTCGATGAATTTTCGTACGAGGAATAATTTATTGTTCAATATTTTATGAGCAATAATAAAGAAAACATAACATAAAATAAATTTTTAAGAAATCAGAATATATATGATTAACCGTTTCGTTAAATCCCCCATTCAACACTCGCTGATAGGAAAGAAACAGTCACACCACAACATATCAAACACTTATTTATCGATTTTAGTCACACAGTCGTCTAAAGTCACGGTCAAACGACATTTAAAACTCAATATTTAATTATTTATTTACTGAGTTCGTTCATCGTGCGATCAGAAAGTAACCAAATGCGACGCTCTCTTTTGGGAAGCACCTCGAATCTTGGCAAGAAAACTCTATTGATAGTGAGCCCGAACTAGCGAATGTAGAACGCTAACCGATTGGCCGTGACTTCTTTTAACAAATAGACTATACTAACGAGGAGTGTACCCGAGGTGTAAATCACCGATTTTGATGAAACTCGGGGGGTATGTAGACCTTGGGATAACATGAATTTTCACCGAGGGAAAAGTTACGCTGGGCTTCCGTTTTGCTATGGCAACCGAAAATGTTTTTGACAACTTAAAATGAAAAAATCTACATTTAAAAAAGCATGGGATTTTCTCGGTTTCACAGGGGGGCTACTTGATGGATTTCACCCAAAATTGTTAAAATTTATCATTTTAGTTGAAATTTTAATTTTGGGTTTTCAAAAATTTTCACCAGGTGAAACCGAGAAAATCCCATGCTTTTTTAAATGTAGATTTTTTCATTATAAGTTGTCAAAAACATTTTCGGTTGCCATAGCAAAACTTTTCCCTTGGTGAAAATTCATGTTACCCCAACGTCTACATACCCCCTGAGTTTCATCAAAATCGGTGATTTACACCTCGGGTACACTCCTCGTAAGTTTTGTCCACTTTTGACCGCTGATACTGGACAAACTATAGGAGCTCGGCAAAAATGGCAATGAACAATTTTGCTCCTTTGATCAAGCTTAACAACATGTTTCAATTTCAGAAAAATCTGTCGAAAGCCAAATCCCAAAGAAGAAGTGCGATGTCCTTTAAGAATAAAGGCTGTAGTGCTAATATTAATATCAATTTTGATTTGTATACAAATAAGCTTACCAGTTGAATCCCCAAATTTAAGACGTACATCGCTCTATATAACAAGGTAAAAGAAACGGTGCCTAAGTTGCAGCTACTACTCGCGGAACATTTTTTTGTTACTTTCATAATTGGATATTCTACGAACGAGTAGCCACCGTTACTAGAGCTTAGCGCCGATTTGATTTGGGTCGGCGGCGGCGGCTCGGCGCGCTGATTTTAAAAGAAGGGGTAAAAGTTTATCCCCCCTTTTGAAAATTTGAAAAACAAATTCCCAATTTTTTTTAAGGAAAAAAAATTGTCGGCGGGATCAAAATTTATCGGTGACGGCGTCGTTGGCGTGCCGAAAAGTAAATGTCTCGGCGGCGCCGGTTCAGCACCAGAAAAAAATATCGGCGACGGCGGCGTTGGGTCGGCGGCGCTAGGCTCTAATCGTTACTTCATACGTTAGCAAAGAATCCAGGCCGCACCATCATTGGAAATTCTTGGGCGCGGATGTTTTCGGTATTCTTGTCATCGGAAAATACAAAGTCGCTGATCAATCAGGCGGAAGAACATTGTCTGGGAAGACTCGTTCCCTATTACCAGCCCCTATTACGTGGCAAGCTCACCTTCACTGAACAGGAGGGGGTGTAGCGTTTTATTTGACGAAGATAGAAGGCGTGATCTAAGTTCTTGGGCCGAGGGGGCTTTAGTCACTTGCGGAACAAACCGGAGCATTTTTCCATTTAATAGGGATCCGTGCTCTTACAAAGTTTACCCTTTGGAAGTTTCGCTAGTACGAGGAGGTTGTAAAACGACGTCTTTTCAAAATAAACTTCCATTCGTTCTTGAACCTTTTTAAAGGGAAACCTCGAAAAACCTCTTTGTTATCTTTTATAATTAAGGTCGCTCCAGTTTGAACTAGTTCTACAGAGTGTACCGCGGCATTGTTATAATAGAGATTATATTCAAACGAGAGTATACGGCGTTCCACGGTTTCCCTAAGGCTCTTTGCCTGTAGCTTGTTTATTTTAAAGGGCCAAGGTAGGGCAAAGTGGAGCCGAGAGCTTCGCCTACTAACTTAACCAAGTTGCGGCCGCTTCGTAAAGGGTTACCCCCGTCCCGTTCGCACTAGAGACTGTCTTCCTCCCTTTACCCGCTCCTTCCTGTTCATTCTCTCTCTCTCTCTGTTCCCTCAGAATCCCTCTCAGGTGATCGCTTCGGCAGCGGCAGTTTTCGGCATTATGTGGCCGTTAAACGAAAGGAGAGAACGGTTCGGGGTGGGTCCCGAATGAAGGGGGTAACGAAAAAGCTATAATATTATAGAAACGCGGAGGGAATCGCTCTCCGCCGGTAGAGAGAAGGGGAACTACGTTCGGCAAAGGGGGAAAGTTATGGCTCACGCGAGCCAAAAAATCAGTAGTGAGCGAAGCGCATATCGCTTTTGACTGTCGAGTTTGGCAGTCGAGATTATACAAGCAGGCGGCCCGGTTTGTCCTATTTTACAGGCGTACGTCGGTGACGCCGCGAAAAAAAAGAATATCCAAGCCACGTTGATTCTCTCTGGCGCGCTAATTTCGAAAGGGACGCTTTATTAACTACTCCGATTCGGTTGATGAGCGACTTAGAGCGTGATAATTAATGATGGTTAAACTGGTTTATAAATGACTTAAATAACGTCGTTATCCACGAGGATACTTTGCCTAGTGTTCATGTTGACGAATCGTGGGAATCCAGTTTTTGGGATTTTTGGAATTTTGAAAAGCGTAACCGCTCGTTGGACCGCGACGTTTTCCAAATTTCTGGAATTTTGAGCGCCTCTCGCGTGTCAGTGGCGCTGGTTTTTGTCTTCGCGGTGATGCGCGAAACGAGCGGGTTCTCAGCGAGAGGACGCGAAGTTCTGTCGCCAGCTGGAGTGGTTCCACGGTAAATTCGTACACGCGGAAAAACAAAACAGTGGACTTGATTCGTACTCGCGACGTACAGTCGCTGATCATTAATCGAAGTCCGCGTATCAGCGAAGTGTCTATCGCGAAGAAAGGAAAGCCGAAGCGAGTTGAAGTGGAGAAAGAGGAAAGGCATTTAGCGCGGTAATGCAATCGGATCGAAAGCGGAGACTCGAAGTTTGCCACCAGCCCCAGCGCGACGCGGCTCGTCGTCGGTTCACCGTCGTCCGTCGCTGGTTTCAGTCGAGCCCGAGCCGGTCGGCGTGCGCCGGAAAGTGGCGTCATTGTCTCGGCAGTAGCCGCGGCAGATAGAGGGTCAGCGTCGTCCGTCGAATGGGTCGTTGGTTCCGTTGGCCCGGATCCGACAGTTCATCCGACTTGCGACGGGCCCTGCAGCGAGAAGTCTCGATTACGGATTTCGTCGACGAACGCGACCTGTCTCCTCTGAGAGGAGGCGGATTCGCTCCCAGTCGGGACACCCATCCTCGTCACCATCACCACCGTCGTCATTCGGAGCACCGTCATCAGCGAGACGACGGCGACGTAGAGGAAGCGGAGGAATCTCCTCGCCAGCCTCAACATTATTGCCGTCGACCCTCGAACGCCGACGTTTCGGCGGGAACTCCGTCGGAACTGATTCGGCTGCAGGTCGAAGCTCCGACCGATTCGGAAGGGGAGACCGACTCCAATACGGTCACGGTGATCGAGAAAATATCGCCGGTCAAGTTCGAGACGGTTCTGGAAGAATGCGCCTCTTCCCCGCCAGCTCCGGGACAGTCCAGTTTGTCCGGCAGACGTCCATCCAGCGTTCCTCCACGAAGAGCTTCCTTCGACCCCCGCGGCTATCCGCAAGAACAAGCGGACTCTCCCGTCGGATGCGAGGCCAAACTGATCAAAAACCCGCGTTACCGCAAGAGCCAGTTCTATTGGAATAACTTCTTCGAGCGGCCTCGTGGCTGGAAATCCGGGATTTACCACGCGCTCGTGTGAGTCTATTTTTCAATTACATTCTCTCGTTAAAACCCGGCGCGAAACCCCCGACGAACCCCTTCGTTGTTTTTGCCACTCGCGGCTTTTAGAAGGTTTCCGAGACTAGTATGATACGGGAATTAATTCATTCGACTTTCGTAAAACGACAGTCGTTCGTCCAGAAATGTCTGAATAACCTTGACACACTCTCGAATAAAGAGAATATGGGAAGAATAGGCAAGTAGCGTAAATCGCTCTCATTCAGAGCTATTTTCGTACTGGTATTCTCTTCCAGGTGGCACTGCCGTTTTATGGTTCTTATTTTAGATCTTTGGGTGATGGCTTTTTTTCGTCTTTCCTCGCTATATGACTCCAGTCTACAGTATTGTTTCTGGCAAGTTCGCGATATTTACCGATCGGCGCTTTTTTCTGGCAAGTTCGCGATATTTACCGATCGGCGCTTTAAGCGCCAAAAAGCTCCGGTTATACGTAGTTAAGCTAACGGGCGTAAGAAAGAGAACAGACTGAGTCTTTTACCCCTAATTACCTCTTAAAAATTGACTGAAAATGACAGTCTGAATCGCGCGTTAGGGTCGTAGTCTAGCCAACGCTTCACGTAGCTATACTTAGCCGCGATAGTAGTTAAAGTAAATCTAACTAATACCATTAAGTAAAGATTTAGTTCTAGTTTAAATTGAATAAAGGCATTTAAAACATTAAATACGATGTTTTAAATTAGTAATTTATAGTGTTCGGAATTGTTTATTCATTATCCAAAAATTTTCCGATTTATTTAAAAAAACTTTGGTAAAACGAATATCATTTTAACTTATTTAATTATGTTTTTTTTACGCAACCAAGCATTAATTTGAATAAAAATGGTATTTATTTAAATAATAGGTTTATTCACCTTCGAGTATTTAAACATTTTACCCATTTTTATTCAACTATTGGTTATTTAAATAAATATTATTTAAATAAATCCGAGCTTATTTTATTCATGGATAAAAATTAATCGATTGCCGAACACTAGTAATTTCATATAATAAATAAATAATAATAATAATCAGCTAGGCTAATACCCAAGACACCACCTCGACGCTAAGGTCATCGCGAGCGGATATTTCCGTACTTTTTCCAAATATTGTCGTGAGATGGAAGCGTGGAATTTAAATGCTAAAGGTCTGGTCGTCGTCGTCCTGTTTACGTTAATTGACTTAAATAAAATGATTATTTCGCGGCAGTCGTAACTTCAGCGGAGTACATCGACCTCAGAGTTGCGTTTTCCGAGGTGTTCTCTCAATTTTTGCCTTTTCAAGTAGACTGAGCGCCGCTGTACTTTCGGAGGGAAATGTTTGCTGGCCAAAACCATTATTTCGACGGTTTTCCCCATTAACTCGCTTTAGTGACGTCAATCCCGCGTGAGCGTCGCCTATATGATTATTGAAATTACGCGACTGACTGCGGCCGGTAAAAACTCTAAAGCTGGTTTCACACTCGACGGAAAATATGCCGGAAAGACGATAATAAACGCCGAGCTGAAAATGGATTCCCATTCGATATACCGCTAACGTTCAACTTTACGCTGCTAATTTTCCGTCGAGTGTGAAACCAGCTTAAAGAACCCTCGTCAGGCGAAGGTTTTTTAAAGCAAATGTCATCGAGGTAGAACATAAAACGTAATGTCTGTTTGTTGGATTTGGGTAGAAACTAAACATATTATCAAGAAATATTTATCTATGTAGAAACGAAATGTAGAGCAGCTTCAATTGGAATTTACGAAATACGAACTATTTCTGGATAGAAACTGCTTAATGTTTTTCTAAAATCATGAACTTACTAGTAATCTTTAATCCCAATCTGAAACCCGCATCTCAGGGCCCCAGCGGATAAATGTTGGTCCAAACTTTTCGTCGCAGATGCCATAGCAACATCCTTCCCAAATCTTATCTAGCACGCCTTCGAGATATTTTTTAAGCTTAAGACTTCTATTTCCGTTTTTAAACCTTTTCGTCTTGGGCGAAACTTTTTGTATATTTTTCATTCGGGGGACGTTCACGAATTACTTCGAGCGATAAGAGGTGTATAGGGGTTTGCTGAGTATCGAAAATTTCTACCTCAATCGGAATTATCAATTATTACAAGAGCCTATTATCTCGCTTAAAGATTGAAAATGTAAAAATTACACTGAGTACTAACTAATTGGTAAACCATATTCTTCCGATGAAATAGTATTTGAAAATTAATAGATAACGGTCTTTGCCCCACAAATATTTTTCCCGCAAACGTTTTTGGAAAAATCAATTATTTCAAGCCAATAATATTATCAGGATAGGTAGATGAATACTAATACTAATCGTGTACTTCTGTTGGGCTCACCAATCGTATACTTCTGTTGGGCTCACCAATCGCGTACTTCTGTTGGGCTCACCAATCGCGTACTTCTGTTGGGCTCACCAATCGTGTACAATCAAAAAATTAGGCTTTATAACCGTATTATTTATAAGGTGTATGATGCTGTTATAATTTAGAGGGGTAAGATGATTTGTAAATTTGTGAACGGTCCCCTTCAAAGAAATACCAGTAGATTTCTATATTTCGCTTATACATCGCCTTAAGCCGACGATAACCCAATATGTCTCAAGTTTCGATATGTCCCGTCTACAGCTCTCTCTCACTATCTTGAAGTTCTTATAAGAAAGTATAGCTAGGTGAAGAATTCATTCCACACTCCAGTTGATAGAAAAGGAGTGCTGTAAACTTTCCCCTCCTTTTTTTTCCTATCACTATTTCAAAGTAGCTATATAGTATTTATATTGAAATCCCAGTAGATCTCTCCGGGAGAATCTGCACAGGGAAGACTTATAATCGCGTCCTTCGGCGATCCCAGCTGCGAATCCCGTAAATGCCCAACTGTTCTATCTCGAGGTAGGAGGAGAAAAGGAAGATGGTGTTGTTTTGGTCGAGGAGATGGGAAGCGTTGGTTTTGGCTCTCCTTAGCGTGGGTTGACAACTCCGTTTTTCGGTGCCTTTACTCCAGATTCTCTCTCTCTCACGGAGCTTGTCATTCTAAAGCGCCGAACTTTGATAAGTGACTGACTATTTGGCAAAAAATATACAAAGAAGACCGGGAGAGATCCAAAGAGAAGGGCGGAGACTCGCTTTGAGAAAAAAATTAAAAACAGAACGGCGAAATGTGTTTAAAAATAGCTCCCACGAGACAATGTTTAAATAGCTAAGGGGAAAAAATGTCTCGACGATTAGAGGTTAAAAAGTAATCCGGTTTTGTTTTTTGGCTCACTCTGACTCTGCCAGTGCAAAAATTGCTGTACGTTATATAAATAGATAATGCTTACATTCAGCCAGATTTAAATTAGTTTTAATAATTTAAAGATATTCTCGGAGTTGATAGTTGATGTTTTGCGAAGACCCACTTCCCCTACGCCATAATGGAAGAGAATCGTCCCAGGGAAATTTTTCCCAATTGACGATTGAAAATGTTTCAAGAAATTTAATCGTTTGAACTTTGAGGGTGGGACTCTTTATCCCTTAATATCCCATTTAAACCACCTCATCCACTCTCAAAATTTTCATCTTTTGGTTTGTTTGCTAAACGAGCTACATATTAAACTTCGTTATAAAATGTTTTGGGCTGTTTCTAGCCGTTGTTACGCAACGAAAACAACTATGAAATATGTTTTCAAACTAGTTGTTCCGTAATGCATTTTCGTCAAATTTGTATATAGACTGAAAATTTATTTAGGTCGACCCAAAATCGATGGACTTAGCTGTCGAAGCGAAAATCTTTACATTCTGAAGACTATAGTGATTATAACGCGAGTTATGTCTCATATCATCGATGTGGTTTAGTACTATAAGTTTATGTTTCGAGTGTTGTAAAATATCCTTTATTTAACGCGTGTTGAGCTGTAGTGCTAAAAATGGGTAGAGAATCGCTGTTGAAGTTATCCGTGGCCATCATGGTCGAAGGAAAAAAGTCACCGATGGTCACTTCAATCACATCAACAGTGATATACCGTGATTTGATTTTTAATAAATAAATACATTCTTAAAGGCCGACTACATAAATCTTCGGTTTACTCTGTCTTTCACTGGAAGTAGGCTGACTGCATGGCACACAAGTATTGCAGTAAGCCTACTTCCAGCGAAAGACAGAGTAAACCGAAGATTTATGTAGTCGGCCTTTAAGTTGTATATATAAATACACGTAATAGCTGGATAAGCCATCGTTAAGTTCAAAGGCTATTAGTTTATTTGGAAAATTCGAACGTTAATACCAACCTAGATATTACGCAGGCTTAGTCAGCTATATATAAAAATCCGATGGGTTCATCCCTGACCAACCACGTATATTTATATTTTATGACATTTCTAGCGAGCTTTAACCTCGATTTTATAGCCCCAATAAAACTCTAAAAAGGGACCGCGACTACTATTACACCATAGACCAAAGCGGTAACAATTTCCTATAACGTATACCAAGATTGTAGTAATTTGACATTTGTGACGTAATTATGTTTCACCCTTGCAAAATTTACTTTATCGGGGACCTGGCTATTTCTAGCTTCTAACTTCTTTATACTACACTATATTCCATTTGGATCAATAATATACAGGGTGTTTCAAAAGGTTATTAAAAGATTTTAAGGAGTTGTAGGGGTTGAGTTGAGAAGTATGCCTGTTTTCTCCCATTTCCCTACGATGAGTTAAAAGAGCGCCAGAGAGCTTCAATGTGCAGCCTACTAGCCCCTGGAAGTAGGCTGCCACAAGCGCAAAACCAAGCAGCAGGGGAATGCGAACATTAAGGTTTGGGTTCGTGTGATAGGTAAAAAAATTGAGGTAACCAACGTAAAAAAGTAAATTTAAACGGTATTTAAAGTCCCTGCTGCTTGGTTTTGCGCTTGTTGTGGCCTACTTCCAAGGGCTAGTAGGCCACACTTTGAAGCTCTCTGGCGCTCTTTTAACTCATCGTTGGAAAATGGGGGGCTGGGGGGGGATAAAACAGGCATACTTCTCAACTCACCCCCTACAACTCCTTAAATTTTTTGCATAACCTTTTTAAACACCCTGTATTTATTTTAAGACTTTTTATCCGAAATAGAACTTTGCGGTATTTAAATAGGGTTGACCTTTCCAACAACATTTGAAGGTCATCGAACAGATTTAAATACTAAACTTTAAAAATTTAGGAATTGATAAATCCTTAATTATTTATTCGAACTTCACTAAGCTAAGTTTAGCTCGCCCGTAAATTTAGTTTGTCGTAAAAAGAAGCGAAACATATGGTTCTTTTATAGGTTTTTCCGGTTTTGAATTTTATCTCGGCTTTGAAATCCTCCTCATATATTGTTTTCCAAAAATAACCCTTCGAAATCAATAAGCTCCTTGTAAAAGCGTATATAAAATAGCAAATATTTTATACTAATAGTTTTGTAAAGCGGAAGCTAGCGAAGAAAATAATTTTATTAACGAGTTATTCTTGTAAGCCGAACTCCGGGGGGTTTTATCAGTATAGGTGGTTTTCGCGTAAAGTCATCATCCCCTCTCCTTCAGCGCGTCGCGCCTTCGAGCCGTGGCCGTCATATTGACCAAATTTATCGCGAAACCTTAATATATAACTTGAATCGCCGTCGTAAAATGAAAAATTAGCTTTCAAAAATAGCATAGACGGCTATGTTGACCGAAACGCGATCAGTTTATTGCACGATTGCTAAGGTTCATTGCCAAACACTCAAGATACAGTTAAGACTATTAGAGTAAATGATCTTCTGATATCTAATATAATGACCTGGTTCGGTTCAGCGTAGCGGCGAAGCGAGAAGGGCAAATTTTACGGTATTCTTTCCACCAAACCAACAGTTTTATACGGACATAATTATCATTTGCTCGCCGGATTTTGGCCATTGCCACCGACGGCACTATTCTGTTTCGAGGGCAGCTATGACGCGCGACTTTCTAAAAATAGTAACAGTTCATTGTCACGAACGCCCGTACCATGAATTAATGATGTAATGGTACTTCCGTGTGTTTCTAAAAATAATAACGGACTTTACGGTGTTTAACCATTATTTTTGCCATTAAATTGCACCCGGACGTGTTCGATTCATGAGATATTCATGGGACTTTATCGTAAGAATAATAAAGGGTTCTCGAATATTGTGTCGTCCGTCATCGGGCTTTCGCTATTTATAGATTTTGTCATTTATACCGCTGCACAAACGCCGAATACGTATTAATATAGTAGGTGTTTTTTTTTTCGCCTGTTCTGGGTTTTTTGAGCAGGTTCAAAAATGTAGCCCTATGACGTCATTTTACTCCAATTCTGTCTTGACGAAAAAAACGAGTTGGAGTAAGAAGGGAGTAGTTAGAGGTTAAAGGTTATATGTTTGTTTTGTTTTTAAGATGGCGACCGGTGGTGAGATCATCAATATAGGACTCATTTTTCTTATTTATTTAATAATAATAAAAATCAGCTAGGCTAATACCCAAGTCATCAAGCTACTTTTTAAGTCATTAAATAGCATTTAACAATTGGATATTCGTTATGAAAAGCTCGCCACATGTGAAGATGTTTTCGTGAAACGAAATTTAAGCAGACGAATTTTCTATATAAGCTAGATTACTCTCTCTACACCTCCTTTCGAGGAAGAGTAAAAAGTGTAACTTTTGAGCTCTGGAACAAGCGAACAAAATTCGGGACAGGGTAAATCTTGACCTGAGAACAGGCGAATAAAACGTTTTAGGTTAAAAAGGCAACACTTTTTGTCCTGGGACAGGCGAAAAAAAACCACCTAGTATTTCGAATCAATCAATATTCAACAATAGATCTTACCACTATCAACAAGGTCAAAATAGTCTGGAAGTAACGTTAACTGGTTATTTATTGTTATCAACCACTATTGCATAATCAAATACATTTATTTTAAAACACGACAGCTGTTTCGAGACAAGCTACGCGCCTCTTCGTCAGCTGTACAATGATGCCAAGAGTCGCAGCAAGAAAAAGCAAAAAAAAATTATACTCCTACCAAAATTGGTCCAAAATCAAACTACGTGAATCTACATGCCAACGTGTACACTAATTTCTAAAACACGTTCAAATTATTTCAAGGCCCATTTCCCACCCTAAACTGTGAAATCATCTTGATGGGTTTTCATCCGCTGAGTGGGATTGACGAGATAGATTAATTAATTACCACAAAAGTATCTTTACGAAAATAATTCGGGGGTTACAATTATATATATGGGAACGTAGCCCGCTAATAGGAGTCTGGTCACTTGGTTAAAAAAGATTTCCGTCGCTATCGAGTGTCAGACCATCGAACAAATTGTACTGGCGAGAGACCCTCGGTAACCCTAAACTTCGGGGAGGCGTTTTTCCCCCCTCTAACGGGATCATATTCTAGCGCATCCTGCCTTGATAGGCGAGCACACAGACGCGGCGACAGTCGAGCCTCTTCGTGGGACGAGCCCGCTTAGACCCCGTTCTAGTTGCCTAGCGGAGAGATAGTGAGAAAATTCCTTGGCCGTCTCGCCACTAATAACCCCGAAGATGACGGACCCTATATAAAGGACAAACTACGAAGCCGTCTCTATACTCGGGGCATTATCACCGGAACCTGTCCAAAAACTCCTGGTCACTCCGACTGCCCAACTCGAGAGAGTCTTTCCGTCCATTCCTAAAACCGATCGAAACCCAAATTGTTGATGTACATATCATTTTCCAACCCGTTTCCTATTGACTTTCCTAAAACGTGAATGTTACGAAATGAAGTACAATGGTTATAATATAAATTGGTAAATTTAAAACAAGCTTATATATTGTCAAATTTAAATTAAATTTAAGGAACCCTGATTTTAAATGTTCTGGTTAACGAGGGCTTTTGGCTTCGTAACGCCTTTGTCCATCGAGTTTCTTAATCAAATTTTAATTTGATAATCTAGGCGCTGCTTCTATTAAACAGCTTCATTTGATATGTGAATTATTTAGAACTGCATTAATAAAACACCCGAAATGTAAGTATTTAATACACGATTAAATCCCTTATTCTCTGGAACCCTTAAACTTGTAGATTTCCCGGAAGAGTTTCTAGCCACGTACAGAGTTTTAAATTTTAGAACTTCATACAACGGAAATATTTTATAAATGCGGATATATTAAAATTGAACCAGAAATATGGAATTAGCAAATATCACATGTTTTAAAAAATTTGCAAACGGAGAATTGTTCTGAAGTTCATAAAACGGAAATATTTTAAAATTAGGGTATATTAAAATTGACAATTTCAAAATGCAATTTAGAAATTTCACCAATTTTGTAAAAAAAATATTGTTCTATTTTAAAAAAAAACCTGTATTCCAATATTAAAAATATATTTTGTCCAAAATTATTATTTTTTACTTTTTTCGACCTTAATTATTAAAACTCCGTACATTTCTTAAATTAGCTTTACATAACTATTGAAATACACTAGGTTCTTTAAAATGGTTCTGTTAAATATCTGGGTTCCATTTCGTCATTATGTTAGAATTTATTCCCCATTAGCGTTAACAAAATAAATCAGTTAATAGTCCAGTCTCTAATACTAAACCGATACTTTGGTATTATACAGGTACTCACTGTCGTTGGGGAAAACGGGGGGGGGGGTGGGAGCTGATATTCTCTTGTTTCAAATATGCGAAGAATCGCGTGATGAGATTTCCCATCATGCAACCTCGCGTTTCCGCATTCCCTCCTCACCCCAAAAATACCCCCGATTTTCGTGAAATAAAATAAGGGAAAATAATAATAATGCGCGCGGTCTGTGTCTCGAACGTGAATAAAATGAAAAGCAAAACAGAAAATAGCCTCTTTCGAGGAGCACGCTTTAAGCCACTTAGAAATCCGAAAACCTCCAAATCCAATTTCCTTCCGGTGCGGGTAACCAAAGACCGCTCAACTGATTAGCCACAAATATTTAATAGAATTCCAGACTTAGCTGATAGTCAAGTTAACGGTGTACCGGCCGGTATTTAGGCTGGTCTAGTTCCGAATTACCTTGTCTAATGTAATAAGCCATATTCCAGCCGAGCGTAAAAATTAATTTTTCGGTGGCCATTTGTCTAGAAATATACGTTTCTTAAGCTTATATCGATTAAAGACAGAGGTACAATATTAAATATAAGTATGAGTCCTCCTATTCTTCCGACGCTAATCTTTTAATGGTAGTCTGTTTCGTCAATGATCATAAAGTAAAAATAACACTTACTAGGTACGATCATAAGTAATATAATAATTTAAGTATGACATTTCGTATTCTCCCGACGCGAAATTTTTCAATATAAAAATTAAATTTACTTTAGCAAACATAGGGATAATTTTTTGAATTTTTTTATTATTACGCAGGAATTAATATAATTCGAAGTTGCATTTAAATCAAGGAATACTTCTGCGTATTGTTCCATACCAGAGTGACTGAGAAAAATCATATCACCTCGGGTAGGAATCGAACCTACGACCTTTGGGTTACCGTCCCAACGCCACTACCATTGGACTACCGAGGCCACGAATAATCAGGCCTCGGACATCCAATTTAAGAATGACTCGATCTGGTTCACATTATTGACGGGATATATTTAACCCGTTGTTGACGGTGCCGTAGCATTTAACGTCAACTAATTTATAACAGGACCTTGATAGCCTGTAGTCATAACATAGGGATAATTTTTTTAATTTTTTAGCAAAATAATGATAAATTATTGAATCAGATCATAAAAAAGATAGTTATGTTTTTCAGACTTAAACGCTGCGTTTCTAAAAAGCTACCTTTTTGGAGAAAAGTTCAAGCCAGTGGCAAATAGTGGAAGATAGTGGAAAATTGACAAAAAGTGGAAGATAGTAGCTTATAAAGAAAAATTGCATTTCAAAGCTTAAAAAAGTAATTGGAATTAAATTTTTAAGAAGTTTATTTTGAAAATGTTTTACTTTACACTGAACTTACAATGTTAGAATTAATGATTCCAAAAAAATTAAAACTATTCTAATTTTAATAAGAATCTGACCATTCCTACGTATATATATATTTGCCTTAAGTATAGCCAAAATCTGTTAAAATATTTTTATTATTATTTTATAATTTTCTGTGGTAAAAATATTTATTGGCCACTTTGTCCACGCCGGAATTTTCCACAATTTTCCACACTATTGTCCACCTGGAATTTTACACCTCGGAACACTGCCTAAACGCGTTTTCGCTCATATTTATCGTAATAAAAGTAGCCTAATAGTAATTTTTGAAATTAAGGGAATAGAAATTAACGAATTTCGTGTTAGAAAACTTCATTTTTATCATAAATCGTTCAGTGTCATACTTATATCTATTTTCTGACTTATGATTATAGCCATAATAGAACTAGACTATAATTCATTTCAGCTTCATTTCGTATTTTAAATGGAGCAATACTCGTTTATCTATATTGATCAAAGATGGCTCCACATTCGACGTGAGCCAAGACATTACACGTAGCTCAACTATTTCGCTTAAATTTTTAATCTAGCTTTCATATAGGGGTTTTCCCCCGAGTTCTTCGGTTTCCCCTCCCATAAAAACTTGTCTAGGTTAACGGTAATAGTTAGTGTAGGGAGCTGTTGGCTCGATCTCGTGGCATGCAGGGCTTGCCACCACCCTCCTACGCATTGTAACCCGGCCACCTGATTTAAGGGCTTCAAAAGTCGCATGATGACTTAGGCCTAAGGTGGTGCCTTGGGTATTAGCCTAGCTGATTATTATTATTATTATTATTATTATTATTATTATTATTATTATTACCCAGTATAAAACTAACAATTTGAATATATTCGTTTCTACTGGTCATTAAATCGTTCCACTTCCGCCCGACTTTCGTTGAAAATGCGTTTTAAATCAGTGGAAAGAAAATGGTCAGGCAGTTCAACCTTTTCCGCCTCGCAACATTACGCTTTCCTAGACACACACTGTATAAAAATAAACCCTGTTTAAATGTCACGTTATTGTATCGGTGTAGGCTGGATATAATGGAGATTTTCCCCCAATCTAAGCGGTGTTATTCACCCCTTTTTACTTAATATAATTCACACCAGGCGGAAAATCCGTTATGGCTGTCCGTGGCAAATCGAATAAAGGCTTGTTTTCATTAGGGGAAAATCGCCACGATGGCGAACTTCGCCGTAATGAAAAATCGGAAACGGTCACGGAATAGAAAACTGAAAAGTAGACGTAAACATATTTACGTAAAATTACTGCATAAACACGACGCATTGTAACCCGGCCACCTGAATTTTATACTTTAAAAGTCGCTTGATGACCAAGGCCTAAGGTGGTAGCTTGGGTATTAGCTTAGCTGATTTTTATTATTATAAACTGAAACGTTTTTTCGTTCGTTCACCTTCAGCCAATAGATAGACAATCCTCATTTTAGTTTTTTTAGCCAATATTTTTCTCAATTAATGTTTTCTAGATTGAAGGTTGACATCACATTTCAGAAAACATGAAATGTAAACAGAAACGTAAAATAATTTTCCGTGACATTATCACGTGTGTGTTCCAGGTTTAACGGATTTTTTTTTTGCGTCGACACTCGTCATCGCGGCCATTTTTCCGTCGAGACTTTTTCCGTCGGGACTTTTTCCGTCGAAACTTTTTCCGTCGAACGTAAAAGCACTTTTTCGTCGAATATGAAAGCGCTTTAACGTTTTATAGTTAGAAGTAACTCGAAAATTAGTTTTTGCTTTCGAAAGTTCTCTTCGAAACTGGCAAACCTTTTATTTCCGGTGGTTCGGTTGCGTCCGTTTCCCGGGACACGTTCACCGGGATACAAGTGTTTTTGCGTTTCTTCGGTGCGTAGCTATCAAAGCCGCGCCAGTGGTCCTTTTGTATTCCTAACACGCATGCGCACCGGACGAAGTCGGGTTGGGTTTCTTCGGGAAAAAAACACTTAAATTAATTCTCATCTCGTTTCAGCGACGATGCAATACAAAAAATCCCCAAAGAAAAAAAACGAATAAAAAATGTCAGCGACCTTTTTAGTGTAAATAGGCAAACACGGACGCCTCCGGATGCTCAAAGAAAAATACCATTTTTAGATTTAACTGATATGTTGATAGCCACGAAACTACGTGCGTTTTTTGAGAGGAAACGGTGGTGATAAGATTGGCCGTATGTTTCGCTGTATACCCCAACAACTTACTACATTGCGTAGGATTTCTAGATAAATGTTCAACGAATTAAACGTTTAAGCATGGACAGTAAATTAAGAGGACAGGTTTTCGATACCCTTCCACAGTGCATTTTATTTCTCCCCGCGTATAAATCAGCTCGAGAGACTCCGAGGGAGTCTTGCAAGGTCGTTTGTACCACGTTATCTTAAAATTTCAAAATGGCAATCTAACGCGGTTGATATTAGCTGAAAACTATTCGTGAGTTCTGAACCGTTAAGAGAACGGCCTAGGACTGAGCTGTAACGTCACGCAAAAGTTCTGGATAGTTCAGAACTTTTGTACGATGTGCGGACGAATTTTAGAGATTTCAACCTTGAGTTCCGACCAGTACTTGCTCTTGAGCAGGTACCATTTAGAACGGTTCCGAACGGTTCAACAAGAGGTTCTTGTCTGCGAATAGTTTGCATTTGGGTAGTTCTAGAATTTTTTTTGCCGAATAGTGCGCATGGGGACTGGTTAAACGGTTCAGAACTCACGAATAGTTTTCAGCTATTGTTACGTAATTTTTTGCGCTTTATATTTTAGTAATTTTTAATTTTGGGTTTTTTAATTCAATAAAAACTATCAACTTATATTTAGTATGTCATATTTAGTCTATAAAAACGTGAAAAAATACCTTTTGGCGTAAAAATGTACTTCGTGTTTATCTTTTATCTTTTTTCGAACAGTATCGTCCACTCTTAGCGATACTTGTTTTTTTTTTCAAATAACCTTGGACGACTCCCTTAGTGTGATTGGTTTACGGGGGCTAAAAACCAGGCTTTTTACCGATCCTCTAAAATATACTATCCATGGCTTAAGAGGAAAGGGTTGTTTCTTACGCGTCTGGGAGAAAAGTGCTTCGTTTCACCATAAGTGTATAATATTGTTACATAAGTGTGACACTTCCTATTCTTCACATGCAAAAGTTTTACTGAGAGCTATTCGTAAGACAGACTGCATTACGGGATTCGGCGCCGTTTTGCGTCCGCTCGCTCCCGCGTCACGTGTAACCTTTGACAGCGCCTCGCTAGGGGGAGAGTTTCTTCTTGTGATGACGTCACTTCGTTACTAGTTCTTAGTTAAATATTCCCCAAAGTGACAAACTTATGGGACAATATTATTGACTTAGGGTTTCACTAATCGTAATTAAAAAACTAAACCCCTAAAACAACGAAACAGCCCTCAATGCGAAATTAGACATTCATTTTTTAAACAAATTGTTCGAATTAATAAATTGTGATTTTTAACTAAGAACCAATAAAAAAAAATTAATTTAATAACAACTGTCAAAGGTTAATAAATAAAAAATTATAAATTGATTACCGTGTTCTGCGTTTTTAATTTCTTCATTTTTGAATTTATTAATTTTCTTTTATTTCTGAGCACTCTAGAACTCAGATTATAAGATATTGTATCCCTAAAATCATAAATCTATCTTTAGAAGTGTTCCAATTTTTTTTTGTTATTTTGGAATTTCCCAGATCAATATTTCTGAAACGGAACACTCTAGAGCTTGGATTACATTCCACATTTTTGGTTATTCTGAAATTTTCCAGACCAGTATCTCTGAAACACTCTAGAACCGGTAAGATTATAAAATAAAATTTGTGTTAATATATAATAATAAAAAGAACCCCTGAAATAAAATGTTTCTTGGCTTTCGTAGTTCCACCACGTTCCCTTATTTTGGCTTATTTATTTACCCGTCGTTGCTTTGCATATAAGCCTCCCCCTGAACCATAAATAACGGTTTCCCAACCTGATGAGCCACCCCGAAGGCTGAGAGTGGCTTGCTCGATTGCATTGGCAATTGCCGGATTATGCGAAAGAGATTTTGCTGGCGTATACTGCCCTTTTTAAATTATTTACTTCAATATAGGCTTTGAATAAAAAGGCGGCAACGATTTTGCTGCCCTCTACCGTTCATTGATTCTAATATTATTAGATAAAAGATTGAGAGGAGGTTAAATAGCAAAATCGATGGTCATTTTGCTCTTTTGTTATTCCGACTAAACCCCACACCAATATCGTTTCTATTGATTTCGAAAAAAATACATATATATCCTTGGATTTGTTAGATAAAAATCCGTAGTAATATTCAATAATTTATTCGTCGTAGAAATTGGCGAAAGTACACGTTCCATTGCAAATTGGATTGGGCTCGCAAAAGGACGATATTTCGCCAAATATTTAGCCAAAATGGAAGCCGCAGCTCAATGTGGGGAATGGGAAAGCTATCTTTAGATAAATTGTGGGTTTATTTAAAGTTAAAATATTCAACATTCGGTATTGTTTGACTGATTATTTTTTTTCACTATATTTATAGAACTCTGTTCAGTTTAAAAATATAGGTTATACTCGCCAAATTGAGGAATATATGAAAGTTTAATGTAATGCGTGCAAATTTTAAATTTAAATGTCGGATTTTTACTTCGTAATAATTAATTGCACCTAAATGATTCACGCGAAATACTTAAGCTTTTTCCTATATTGGTGTAGATGTCAATTTTATCCGGCAGATAAAACCCCTGGATATAAACTCATGCGCTCTACATCCGTGTTAAGCGTGTGGAACACTTTTACAGGCGCTAGTAGACCAATTTTAGACTAAAATTAAATCGTGGTATTCGATTCGTGAAAATTATCCGCTTTGTAAATCCGAAATTTCTAAGAAATAGGAAAAGAAAAACACCCACTAGGAGTGTTTTAATAAGAAAATATTTTCGCGTCGTAAAAGAGACTGTAGTTTCTCGGTCGCGAAAAAGAGAAATATAAAAAAATTGTTTCCGAAGACGGGCATTTTACTCCTTTGCCAACGAAAAGGGATTTCTCGTCCCCCAAGTCGAGCACGTATTGTATTAGAAGAGCTTCACCATTTTTTCCTGGAAAAGCGTAGATTCCAACACTGGCAGAGTCTCTTGGAAATTCCCTAACTCATCCTTCCGCTCCTTACCTTTGGCTAAATCCATCAAACCCTGTAGTATTCGTTCGGGAGTTGCTCCGGGAGTGTATACTTATAAGTTCCTTCTGTCTCTTCCACCTGGGTTTTTCCGTTTCCTTTTCCCTCCCCCCGGATTTTTTTTGGTCTCCCCCGGTGCTAGTATTTGCCTTTCACGCGCTCTCGGGGCTAAAGTCTCCGCTCGCGTGCGAGCACGCTCGTATCGATCCCAATCAAGACAGACTCCATCCGAAATTCTCTCTCTCTCTGGTTGCCAGAGAGAGGGGGTCTAGCTAGCCCCGGTTTCAGCGCTATCCTTTTTGGGGGGTCAGCCCCCCTCCTGATATGGCCGAGAGAAATGCCTCTCAAGCCGGAGTATAGCGTCGGTTTCCTTGGTTTCGCCGAGGATCGGGAGATGGTGGCGGGTGCTTTTCCTGGGCCTCGGTTCTCGGATGCACGTTCGGTGGGCGGAGTGAAAGGGAGGTTGCCTGTGAAATAAAAGCGGCCGGGCTTCATATACGCGCCGTATTGACGTCATAGGAGGAGGGTGGCAGCGGTTCTCATTGTCGCGTCCGCTTAACCTGACATTGCCGAGATATTTCGACCCCGCCAGCTAACCCTCTATTGATAAGGCGACTTTCGAAGCGAAGCCTTGGTCCACCCTCTAGCGCGGTAAAGTTGTCGCGCGGGAAATTTTCGAATATCTCTCTCTCTCTCCGACTTTCGCAGCGTGCCCCGGCAGGGGGAACGCCACTCTGCCGTGGCTGCTATCTTCGTTCGCGACGTCACAAATTCGAAGGCGCGCGTGCAACAGTCTGTCGTTGCGAACCGCTCCTCCAAGATAGCGAACCCGAGCTTGCTTTAAGAAGTCTCTCCACTTGTTTGTGTGTTTTCCATAAATTGCATTCCCCCATACTCTCCCTTTCACGTTTACTCCACACTAGATTGATCTTTTAGTCGTATAATATAATATAAATAATAATAAAATAATAAATGTAAATATTCGTTTTTCTATGTCGTCTTTCATATTCGCGTCGTATTTCTTCCAAAAGCGAAACGTTGTCGGATTGTGCTTCGTAACAACCGCGATCGCATTCAACGCGGAAGTGAGTTATTTACTTAAACTCTCTATCGAACGTAAGTGATTTTTCAAAAGTGTCTCCTTAAACTATCTATATCTATATACATATCCGTCTTTCGAGCTTCAATATATTTAAAAAGAAATTAATAATTCGATGCCATTTGTTCGGAAAATGAAATATTTTTGATAGGCGCTTTTTCCCGCCGTGTCTCCGCGTCAGTGGTGATATTTTCGAGTAAACGTCGCCAATTTGAAGCGACAAAATATTGGGTTAGCGGAAACTACCGTCCCGCGACTGTTATCGCGGCAAACATATTAGTGGTGTCGTCAATACTATGACGAGTGGTCTATCCCAAAGAGGTTGCATCGCCCGGTTCGGTTCCAGAGGTATCACGTGACGCCCGGGTCTCGGCTACCGCGAGGCTTCGACGACATCGGCGGATTGAGCGGTTTGGTTTCCTCTGATCTGTCGTCCCTCCATGTCTATTCCGCGTGTCCGTTTTATTGGCGACGAGTGTTAGCGCCTGCTAAATGTCGAATCGCTGGGGCCGTTTCAGCGACGAAGACAACGGGCACCATTCTCGCGGCGGGTCGGCCTTCGGGAACTTCAATTACAAGTTGGCCCATTCTGACGCCGGTCGGTTTTCCAGCCGACCGGTTGGTCTGGCCACGAACCTCTTGGAACTGCGGACGTTGGAGGCTCGCCTGCAGTACCCTCGTGGTCGGAGCGGAGGGGCCGGATCGGGTGTCCGAAACTCGCCCGTCCACTCTTCCTCCCTGTCCGGGATCTCTTCCGGGGCGGGCAGCCGGGGAGGAGCCGCTTTTAGCCTTTTAGGAAAACCCTTGAGAGCCAGGTCGCACGATCACCGCTATCGGAGATTCCAGTGTCAAACCTACAACTTCCTGGAACGACCTCGAGGACCCAAATCTTCCGCTTACCATTTGTTTATGTAAGTAATGCCTTTTCGAGTATCTACTTGATTTCGACACCTTAAACGTCAACCAATGAAGACGCGCCTATTACGTATAATCTAACTACGTTATCGCTATTCTCTCTACGGTCCACAAATTTTTCCGACCCTTTCCCATTTTTTTTTTTAAAGTAAGTCCATTTAGAGCTTACGTGATCCAATACTTTCTTTCTGGCCCATTTTCGGCGGATCCCGTAAGACGACACGCCACCTGAGGTGTATATGTGACTGTTGTTACTCGTCTTTCTCTTCTTCTGTGGCGTTGATGACAGACTCGGGGCAATTTCTCTTCTCCAGTTGGGTAGTTTATTGACAGGGGTTATCGATTGGACCCTCGAAAAGTTTGTCATTTTGTCACCGCTTTGTTTTTACCACGAGAGTTTCTCCTCTCTATGTCCCGAAAAGAATCTAATCGTAACTGATGCTCATACCAAATACTATATATCATCAAGATACTCCTAATATTAAATTATGGTAAGCCTCAAAACAGATGGTCATTTTTTTCGCAGCATTTTTCACGGTTCTAAATTACTAATAATGATACGGTTTTGAAAAACACAAGGTATCGTTGAATATCATATTCATAAAGGTATATTAACCATTTAATTTAAATGCACTTTTAAGGAAGTGTTGTCTGTTTAAAGCAACGGCACACTTCCAATTTCAAAATATACTACCTTTGTAACCTTTAGTCGCGACTCAAACTCAAAATGTACTCTTTCAATTCGACACCATTATCAATCATCTGTCGGGGGTAGATTTGTAATGGATGACTTACGAACTAAAAATGGGTGGACAACCCCATATTTGGACACTGTATAACAACCCCCGTGGTACGGCACTCCTTCAACATTCATTCACATTTGCCATTAATAATTCATGGCTATAATTCACCTCGCGAAGACGTTTTAGACCCTTAGCGCCTGGCAACTTGGCGTGTCTTTGAAAGACCATTTATACGACACCTTTCGTGGTAATCTTCTAATCTTTCTTCAAACCAACACACGTCGTGTCGACATAAAACACCTCTTCCTTATTGCGTAACGTCACGCCGTCTAACTTGTATCTAAATTTCACGCGTTTTCGTCCTTCGTCGGTTAATAACTCTCGCTGCTTTTCCAATATTTGTAGTCGAGCTCTGGTCTGTACGAAATCCAGGCGTCTTCTATTTAGTTTTTCCTCCGTTGTTGTTTATTTTGGGCCACTAGTTTATTTTATCGACTCGTTAGTTTGCCAAAGTCCTTGACTATTTGATCGATCTGTTTGTATCGAAGTTGAAGTCTGAGATCGAGGAAGGAAGTGGAAAAAATCGTGTTCCAACAACCAAATATCGCGTGTCTTCCATGAGAGTGTACCCAGCTTTTAGTTCCCTACAGAAAGGTCAACTTTTGACCCTTTTCTTTCACGGTTATTTCGTCTTAGAGAAAAAAGGAACTAAACCCTTCATATCGTAGCTTCCGGGAATACTCAGAAGAAAGTTTGTTAGTAATAAGTAATTATTTAGAAACTATTCAAACTCTACTTTTTCAATATGTAAGATTCAATTAAATATTTTGGAAATCTTAATGTAACGCTCTTGTTTAGTTCTAATTCAATTCACACTCCTAATACTAATTTTTAAAGGTAAACAAATTTCAAATTCACGAAAAATAATTTACGAATTAAAGCTAGCCTACAGCAATGTTTGTTTTTCAAGGAGAAATAAATCAAAGTAGTTCTATTTGAACTAAAAGCAATTTTGGTAGTAATCTTCCCCCGCAATGTTTAATACTTAATTAAACAATTTGTCCTATTTTGTAAGAAAATATTGATTCAAACATTCAAATGGGGTGAAGTTTCAAAATTTATGCGAACAACTTCAAAACGTAATTGCGGAATAAAATAATATTTAGAAATTTAGATTAATGATTTACCAAAAACAATTTACACATTTTATTTCCTCGGGGCTATATTTAATTATACTCGTATAGTTAAAATTGACTTCGTATTCAAATTATCGTAATTTACAAAATAATAAGTATTGTTTTAATGCTAATTTTCTGATCGAATCTTTATTGACACTGATACTCTCGGCATGACTTGGACTCGCAACCGATCGTCCTTTGTAGTAGCATTTTTCGCCTTGTGCATATTCAATAACTCTGAAAAATCAGTACGGTGATAAATTCTAATTATCATACTTAATGATATGAAACAGGTGGTTGGGTGTACAGTGGCGTCGCTAGGGTATTTAAGGCGGCGCTTGAGCCACCTATATCATTTCTAAAGCGCCACCTAAAATTTCCGAAAAGCGCCTCCTAAAATTCAGAATTTTTCCAATTCACTCAAGTGGCGAAAAGTTTCTTCGAAATGCTTCCTTCTAAATACTCATCAAAAACTTAATATTTCCTAGTCAACTTTCCAAACTTCTTTGGACCAGTTATGAAATTCTGGTGACGCCACTGTGGGTGTAGCTAGCATTCGTTCTAAAGAGAAACCATCCGCTGTTTAACCGAATGTAGGCCGACAAAAGAAATTTTACGATGATCTTTTTGTGTTCAAAGCGTGTAAATTTCTATAAATATTACTCTAGATTTCAAAGTCGGTGGAGCCGGAAAGATAAAGAAAGCAGTCGAAATTGTAAACAATACTTCTCTTCCTGAATTCGTTCACAATTCCTATTTTTGTTCCGCGCGTTTTTAGAACAGTTCCTTTTGGCCTTTATCCAAACGAGCCATTTACCGCCGATGCGAGGTTAAAAAGATCGGTTCGTAGATTCAGTTTGGTATTAGTTTTCGGCCTGCAGCGCTGTCTTGTTTGGGCGGACGCTTCTATTCAATGGATGATCCTTCTATGCGCTATCCGATTTCCATTTCAACTAGTGTTTACAAAACTAATCCAATCCATTTTGCTCCCTAGTTTCTGTTCACTTCTATATTGAATCGAGAAATCAAACAATCTATACGAATGCAAATGTTTTTACTTTCTCGTCTATACAATTATCTAAAAAACGTATATACCAATTAACTAATATAATTTAAACTACAATATTATTCAAATGATATAAATTGTATAAAATTAACGATCTAAAGATATTTTCGAAACTTATCTTAAATAATTTTATTTAAATATTTTCATTAGCCTATAAAACACAAATCTACAAAGTATAAATTAAATAATATAAAATATTATTCAAATGTTATAAATTGTATAAAACGAATGATCCAACGATATTTTTTAAACTTATTTCAAATTTTAAATATTTTCCTCCGAAATCACACTTTGTTCAGTGACCTCAAGTCGTAAAAACGCGCATCTGGAAATATGGTTACCCGAATATGAAGAGTTTTGTTTTGCATTCTAGGAATGCAAGCCAGTATAAATATAAGAGAAAGATTAATAAAACAACTCGTAAGACTCCTTTAATTGGAAAATCACCGACCCAAGACCACATTCGGAATTTCTGAGATGGGTATTTATGTAGTGCAGTAATGAATACAATAGAATGTTTTCTTAATCAAAGATCGCGCTCGTGTTTTCGTATCAAAGTGACTGAGAAAAGTCGGTTCATCTCGGGGCATGAAACTCAGATTTCTCAGCTACACTGGGGTCTGATTTCAGAAATATCCTTCGGAATTTCTGAATGCTTAGTCGCTCGACAGAAGATATATTTCTTCGTCAGGATATATATGATATCAAAGTCTTTGGATTATTTAGCCATATATGGCATCGTTCACTTACAAGGAGACATCCCGAAGTGTAACCCACCGATTTTGTTCAAACTCGGGGGATTGGTAGACCTTCATGTATCATGAAAACTCCTTAAGGGAATTTATTCAATGGGCAACCGTTTTGCCATGGCAACGAAAAATGTTTTTGACAACACAAAATATTAAATTTTACCATTGAAAATAACATGGCATTTTGACCTCAAAGTCAATTTATATCTATTTTTTCTATTTTTGGCAATTTCGAAATTTTGAAATTTGTTAAATTTTTTCACAGGGGGGGGGGGGGGCCCTAGGAATCGTTCAGAATCCCATGTTATTTTCAATAGGAAAAATTAAATTTGTTGTTATCAAAAACATTTTTCGTTGCCATGGCAAAACGGTTGCCCATTGAATTTTAGGATTTTTCAAGTTACATGAAGGTCTACCACTCCCCCGAGTTTGAACAAAATCGGTGGGTTACACTTCGGGATGTCTCCTTGTTAGGTCCTGCACTCGTGTATACTGTCTTACCACTTTACCAAATTGCACCAAAACGTTTCTAGAGTTCTGGAGCGAATCGTTTTCAAGTGGAAGACTAAATTATCAATAAATACTAACGATAAATCTTCCGAAACGGATATAACCGATAGAAACGGATTGGTCAATGGATAGTTGGTTAAGCCGTCTTTAATTTCAACGAGTTATTTATATTTTTATAAATGGGGTTGAGGATATGATCTGAAACCTAAGACATTTACTTTACTACCACATTTACTATAAATGACTCGAATGAGATCAAACTCAAAAATCTTCTTGAAGTAACCAAGAACTCTTAATGACTTAATTTCGGACTAGATAAAAGCGCAGTGTTGCTTTGTATCACGGACGACCATCGTCACAGAATGAACAATTAACATTTGATTGTTGCCAATAAGAGTGATACGTGTAAGTGTTCGACCGAGGGGCAGATCACTTTGTTACAGGATGTCCTAATAATCATAATTAAAAATTTAATCATGATTTAATCATTTCTAATCTTTGTACAGCCAAAGTTACAGATTTAATTTTAATCAAATCTAATCATGATTTAATCATACAAGGGTGTCCTAATAATCATTGGAGTGAGCTGCCCCTCGTGTTCGACCCCTTGCATAAACTCAAAAAAATTAAATTAAAATTTAACTACTAGACATGTGGTTATTATTCAGTAAATTCTTCAAATTGCATGCTCTGTTCTATCTTAGAAATGAAAATTAAAGCTCCGTGTTATTTAATTAAGTTTAAAGGTGTAAAAATAAAATATATTACATAATAAATTTATTCTCAAAGTGATATTCTATCAGCGAATATCAGGTCAAAGCAAGCAATTACGCACTAGAAATCGGATGAGCCATGGTTGCGTCTGGCACTTCGAGGAGAACGGGAAGGTGTTAATCTTTCTTAGGCAACAAAAATAGAAAGACTCAAACGTTTCTTCCAAATCACTGTTGCAGGCGGGACCAGTAATCTTTACGAATGAATCCTTTCCTTGGCCGCTTGCAAATCCCCTTCATCCCGGTCGTCCTTTGAGCTCTCGCGAGGCGTAAGATGTTTCCGCGAAAGATGATCGTCATCTCTCTCGGCCACGGCTCTCCATCTTCCTTAGGCGCGCCTTCCCGATGTTGCTCTACGCCACTATGTACGCGAGGCCTAAAAGGGAATACCTGGATAAATATGTAAAGGGAACTACCGCGGTGACGTGCTATACCCGTACTTTGTGTAGATTCTGGTCTCGCAAATATGTTGGATTTATGTTGCTCCTGATATAAACTAGCTATTTCTCTTCGGGGGATTCTTCCCGTGAAATTGACTAGATAAAATATACCATCTTTGCATAGGTTCCTATCAGGGACGTCTTTTCCCTTCCCTTAATACGTAATCTATTGGAAAAACTTGCTCGTTGTTTATTATCTAATATATTAATATTTACTATTGCAAAATTCGGAAGATGTTCGGCGGAGGGAAGGCTCGTAAACACTCGCGTTACATCATTCTTCGTATCAATTTAAAAGTCGAAAGACCCGCCTAATTTATTCGAGAACCATCTTTCAACATTTAAAGGAGAATTGTCACCATAACCAAAATGTACGAGGTTTTTTTACAGAATGATAGAAAATATATCAATGATTATGTCCCTGAAATTTTATAGTTATTGGAAAAGTATTTAAAAAGTTACGCTACTTTTTCCGCAACCTACATCAAACGGCTCCAAAAATTTCAGAAATCGCGGTTGAACCTACGTGCAGCGCCAAAAGAATGAAGCGGCAAAAATTTGAGAATGGGCGGCGTGTAAGGCATTTTAAAAACACGATAAGCTACAATCTACGATTATAACTCGGTTAAAAAGCCAAAGAGAATGCCGTAGCAGACGACAGTTCCGACCGAAAAACGATAAAACCGAGGAAAATAATATTTCGTTCACGAGATGGCGCTGCAGATAGGTTCAACCAAGCGGTTCTAAGATTCTCGAGTCGGGGGGATAAAACACGAAATTTGGTTGCTTATAATAAATCAAATACTGGAAATATTAACATGAAATTTTTTATATAACCATTTTCGGACGTCCTTTATCCATTTAAATGGTTTTTAACCAATATTAGGGTGGTGACAATTCCCCTTTAATATTATTTGTAATTTGTACTCCGCGAAGGACCTCGATGACTTTTAAGAGCATATGGGAAACTGAGCGTTTTAAAAATGACATTAGAAGCACTGTATTTGGTTTTCTCGTTTCGGTATGTTTTCCATGTCGATGTTGTTGACGATTAGATATAGAAAATAAAAAATTAAAACTCTTGTTCGACTCGCGGCGGCGGTAGACTAGACCTATTCCTGGGAATAATGGAAGCTGTCCACAAATGAATACGTACATTTTACCTTTTTTTATTTTTCGCTGAGTTGGGGTAAGTACTAAGCTCCATCGATCCTAATAGAGAGAGAGAGCTGGAAAAGTCTATAAGTCGAGGGAGAATATCAATCGGAAAGAACTAGCGTCTATTTTTTTTCCTTTTTCCTTAATTTGCCAATAACAAGGCTTTCCGTCGACGAAACAAGCTCACTCACCGTAATCGATTTCGTCGACTGTCAATAAATGCTGTTTATACCAATTTACATTTTTTCCGCGAACCGCGCAATCTGAGCTAGTCTCGTAAATCGGCGGTTATATTTTGGCCAATAACTCGGTTCTTTCACCCGTGTCTCGGGTAACAAATGTTCATCTCTTCACGATATTAAAACATCATTTACAAAGTCAGGGTAAAATAAATTTACTCTTTGAATATTCGTTATTGAGAACCGAGTTTGTATGGTTTTTTTCTCACAGAGGTTAGCAAATTTGAGTACCCTATTCTTAATTTGTTGATGTACATTTCATTTGGAATTTACAATTTCTTATCGTTATAACCAAAGCATTATTTGGCACATGGATGTCATTTTTGGGGAGATTTCCGAGTCCATGGTTTTTTTTAGATATTTCCGAGGCTGCGTTATTTTTTGTTAAATTTCCCAGACCGTGTTATTTTTTGGGAAATTTCCCAGACCGTGTTATTTTTTTAGAAATTTCCCAGACCGTGTTATTTTTTGGGAAATTTCCTAGGGCGTATTAATTTTGGAGAAATTTCCGAGGGCGTGTTGTTTTTGGAGAAATTTCCTAGGGCGTGTTATTTTTTTAGATATTTCCCAGACTGTGTTATTTTTTGAGATATTTCCCAGACTTTGTTATTTTTTGAGAAATTTCCGAATCCCTGTTATTTTTTTAGAAATTTCCCAGACCGTGTTATTTTTTGGGAAATTTCCCAGACCGTGTTATTTTTTTATAAATTTCCCAGACAGTGTTATTTTTGGAGAAATTTCCCAGACCGTGTTGCTTTTGGAGAAATTTCCGAGGGCGTGTTGTTTTTCGAGAAATTTCCGAGGGCGTGTTATTTTTGGAGAGATTTCCGAGTCCACATAGCCTAAAGCCCATCTCAGTCTACCTGCAGTGGCGTGACTAATAAAAGAAGGACACTAGTTACATTCGAGGCCATATATATTCATTTTATAGCGCGGAAATTAAGAAGTTTCCAAGAAAGTCTTTGCGCCGACCGTTCTTGTGAAATAACCGGAAATATAAAGGAAAAGGAATTTCAAAAACAACATTGGGAAGAGCTTTTCCGTTCTCTTTTTCGGCCATTTGGTCGGCGTGAAAAACTACAAGGCTGAAAATATAATAAGCGGTGCTATGAAAAAGAGAATGCGCATTGGAAGATTACTGACCCGAAATGTCTGGATACGAACGGAACAATGGGAAGCCACTGAAATGTCCGTTTTCCATTTTATCCTTCGGAATTATTATTTTGACATTTTTTAGCTCGCTTTTAAACGGAAAACCTATAAAGATTTTTATTTACCGAAATGTACGGTACTTACGCGTAGATCTAAAGAATAGCATTTACTTTCACGCGTAAGCCCTTTTCTCCCGCTCTTCAATTTGGCGAAATTCACCGACGAAAAGTTGATATCGATGTTATTCCATTTCCGTAACCGAGAGTCCTATCTTCCAGGGTCTATTTCCGGGGATGGAAATAGACCAAATGGTTCTCTTCTTGTAGGGCCAGTTTAGTCGCTGTTGGTCCTCGGGGTCCGCTATCTCGGAAGATACAGCGATGCTTTATTATTTAGCTTGCGTTAGCGTTTCTTTGGAGTCTAGGTAAAGATAACGTTTTTCCGCACTCGAAGAAAGGGCCGACGTTTTGAATGATAGTTAGGTTATCGATAACTTTTTGCGTTCGTGCAGACTCTAACTCGTATAGATACACCAAAGTATTTGGACGAGACGAATTGTGTTAAGTTTTATACTTGATTACAACCTAAATTAAATAATATCAAGAATGTATTGAAGTTACTAAGAATATTTCAGCATAGCATTAACCTGGTACCATCCTCACAGCTTTTGTGGAGGAAGTTCGTCTGCATTTAAGGCGCATTCAAAGTCATACCATATAGCAAACTTGAATGGGAAAGCAGACGAATTTAAGCTACAAAGGCTGCGAGGGTGGGAATCAGAATCCTGTAGTCCAATATTCTTAGTCACTTCAATACATTCTTGATAATATGGAATGAAATAATTTAAAAATTTGGACGTATAACGTTTTCAAATGATAATAAATTAATTTTTTAAACAATAAATCATTATCCTCATTAAATCCTAATTAATTTGAAATAAAAAGGTGTAAATGATGTAGAGATATCGTTATCTTCGATTTTTTTCACTTAAATCGTCATTTAAATTGCAATTCAATTCTAAAGACTTTGGATATGGAACTCCCATTATTCCTAGTTTACCAGGGTGGATAGATTTTTTCACTTAAATCGTCATTAAAATTGCAATGAAATTCTAAAGACTTGGTATATGGAACTACCATTATTCCTAGTTTACCAGCCTAATACCAGGGTGGATAAGATCAATAGAAAATTTAACCTACATTTAGCCATTTAAAATTAATCGTCGCTTAGACGATGAGATAATAAAAAACATTTAATTAATTTTCCGCACACCATAATACCCGAATTTCGAATAGAATATCGCGTAATTTCCGGGAATGATAGTTGAAACCAAAAATAGACCACCGATACGCAATTACGGCGCGTAATTATTGAAATTAATGTACCCCTATAATTGCGATGAAAGGGAGTCGTATTTCCCAAATTCGGTCGTTTTCCGAAATGCGCTTCGAAATGAGGGTTTTCAGGGAGTCAATGAAAATAAGGAGCGAGTTTGTTTATTGCTATAATTATAGCCCCGTTCTTGTTTAGCCTATATTGCTTCGAAATCTCCCAGTCGTTCTCCGTTCTTATTTAATCGCGATACTGACAAGCGGCTATGGATTCTCTTCTATAAATAAGCCTCAATCCAACCGTGTAGTTCTGGCAGCTTGTCGCTTCAGCTCCCATTAAGTTGGTGCTTTCTCCTTTCCAGATTTTCACCCTCATCTAGGTAACGAAATGGATCAATAGAATTCGATGGAATGATCATTTTACTATTCAGTGAAGCCTAGTGCTCGGAATTGTTTATTCATTATCCACAAATGTTCCGATTTGTTTAAAAAACGTTGGTAAAAAGAATATCATTTTAACTTATTTAATTATGTTTTTTACGCAACCAAGCATTTATTTGAATAAAAGTGGCATTCATTTAAATAATTGTTTGTTTTATTTAAATAATAGGCTTATTCACTCTCGATTATTTAAACATTTTACAATTTTTATTCAACTATCGCCGAGCTTATTTTATTCATGAATAAAAATTAATCGAAATCCGAGCACTAGTGCAGCCTTAGCTAAACCTTTATTCGTTATTAACCACTTTGTTTTCGTAATTACGGCAAATATGAACGTTGTTTTAATTTCGTGATTAAACGTCAATGAGTCACTAAGATTGTATACTTCCATTATTATTATTATTATTTACCAGTTATTTCCCTTAAAATATTTACAATATAAATTTTATTCGTATACAAATTACAAAATGTTTGAAATTCTTAATAATAATAAAACCGGTTTTTTGTTATGATTAGTCGAGCTGCACACATCCTAAATTTAAAGTTTCAAATTCAATCAGGATTGGATAAATACGTTGCTAATTAAAACCCCCAAAGATACACTATTTAATCAGAATCTATTTAGTTTTAATTTTCTGTTCGAATCATTAATAAATCTACAAAGTCGGAAGAAAATATTTGATGTCAAGAATTAACTCACCTTAATCTAAACCCCCATTCACGAAAATAATTTTTCTTTCGTTTATTTTTTATTTACCTTATCTGGAAATCGGCGGAAGGGTGGGATTTAAATTGAAATCTCGGAAGGTATTTCTTTATGTAAATAGAAGGCTTTTGTCCATGCCTCTTATTTTGATTTTTCATTCCCAGTGACTTCCCAATTCCTCTTAAGGACTTATGCCCCCCACCCCCTCGATTATTCTCTCAGCGACAAAAAAGGGGCTGCAACTCCGGAAAGGATTTTCTGGCCTGCTGAAAATCGGAAAATCGTTTAAACTTTTTTAACGGTTTAATTACGAACGGAATTGATGTCATTCCCGCTCTTTACCTTTGTTAAAACGTAAGGGTGCATTAAGGACGTTCAATTTGCTAAATCGACTTTTAATTCGCACGTACTTATCCCCCTCTTTTTGTTTGTCGAACAGCTAGGGTGTCTTGAAACGCTTTCCGTTACCTCTGACATCGATTTCTCGACTTCTCATAAAATGAATTTAACTATATTGACAAATCAAGAGGACCTATTAACTGAGAAAATATTTGTTGTCGGTTCAATTGGGTACGACAGTTCCCTAGGAACCTTTTCAAAGAAATGTCTATTAAGTTAGTTCACTAAATAAATAAATAATGTTAATGAATGCTGTAAGTCATCAGAAAAATGCGTTTAGTTTAGGTTGCAGGCTCCCAAATTGAGTTGGAATTTTTATTAGCTTCCCGCCAATAAAAAAATCTATTTTTATAGCTTTCCTTCGCACCTACCTAGAGGGAATCACTGGATAAAATATATTTGATTGGTCGGTTACCAGATTGCAACCCACAATATTTACCTTTTATAGACGCAATATTTTTCCTTATTTCTGGCACTGCATTTTTCCTAAACGGCTAGGACTAAATGAAAACCACGCTCTGAGTATTAATCTTTCCAGCACGATAACTGATTAGTTTTTTATTGAAGCATCCATTGACGTAGCGGAAAAAAATGAAACTGTTTATAGATAAATTCCGAAATTTAACTGGTCAAGCGCTATATTAGAAACTGAGCAATAGCCACAAAAGAAGAAGCTGTTTAAAATTTAAGAATTATTTTTGTAATTTGAATTTTCAAAATCAGATGGCGTTTTAAGTGGCTGATTCCACCCGCAAGAAACGTTTTGTTGCCGTTCCTAAAATAATAATCCGATCGGTAGACTTGCCCAGTTTACTTTAAAGTATAAAGCAAAGACAGAATCCGTAAAAACTCAGAGAGAAAAATCTAAGCCTTCCTTCCGCTTTTAAGAGCTTTTCCACATATCTGTAGACGATTGTCGGCGTTAGAAAATGGACCTTATCCGCGGCGGGATGGCCTCGAGAGGTTTGCCTCTCTCGCAGTTCTTAAGCCGCTCGCTAAAATCCAATTTCTACTCCGACGGTATTTCCGCGGAGGGGAAGAGGCTACGATTACGACCAGTCCTTCTCCGAGACCAAATAAAATTCGGTTGCGGGATAAAATGATCATCGGCAGTCTGCGAGAGAAACTGAAACGAGAATCGGAGGGGCCGATTAGTCTCGTTTTTGGCCAAAAGATGAAAGGGAGTGATGAGGATCTGACCTTTTCTCTGAGAAATAAGAGGGGTACAGGGAAATTTCCAATCTAGGATTAAAGGTTAGATGATATTGTTAGTTGCATCGTAAGATAATAAAATATAATTTTTCGGTTCAGTTTCAACTTCAATGTGGGAAAACAAAGAATATTAGTAATTTTATAGTTTCAGAATTTTAAAAAAGGTTTTCGTAAATGTTTTTTAAGAAAAGGTTTTCAATAGCTAGGATCAAAATAATAATTGGAGGACACATTTTCAGCTTCGTGGGAAATTTGTTTTAAATTTTTTCTATTTAGAAATGCTTTACGTCAATTTTCTCACAATGAAAAGTCAATTTATGCAAATTTGGGCCAAAGCTCGTCTCTGAATACCCCCTTTAATTAAGACCTTAGTATGGGTGCTCGCGGCTTAACGTAGACCCCAATTAACAATATCGTCCCCGAATTAACCGATCTAATCAATATATGGAATCCCGCGTATTGCGCCTTAATACACGTAACATATCAAATTGAATTGACCCCGTTTGCTCTACCGAAATACGTAGTGTTTGACCGAAAACCTCCACGTTGGCTACAAAACTGGGTTTTCTAATATATATGTAAAGATTCGATCGCTTACCACCTAATTCTTACAAATAGTCTCGTAGGTTGGTTTCTAAAATATGGGGTTTGCGCGCCTCGCGAAAGATACGACAAGCTGACACGCAAATTACACGCTACTCTCCAAACTGTCAACACCCCCTTTTTCCCAACCCATATTTTTCTTATTATTATCTTTGTAGGGGTATTTTTATATTTTCACCAAACCCACGTGTCTAAATATACGCTATTCAATCGGAAAACCCACATTTATTTTCGTCTAAAACCTTCTACTAATTACAATGTCTCCTACGCTTTTTCCCATTGTAATAAACAAAATAAATATACCATTATAGGTCTATAAATGTTACGCAAAAAATAATTTGTCCGTCTTTCAACCACACCCCAGCGTCAAAAAAGGGCGCCAAGGCTTAAGACGTCTCGGAGTCATTACAATATATTTTTCTTTGTCCTTTTTTAGGGCGTAAATATACTACGCGGAAATTTCCTAATTGCTCTGGGCTTTTGAAAGGCGCCATTAGTGGCCGCTTTCCGAAATAGAGAGCTCCGCGTGCCTACCCTTATACTATAAATTAAT